>NC_084796.1:136102801-136405832 GCF_963169125.1 Humulus lupulus
CCTTCCCGCCAATTGATCTCCTTTCAATGTTCCGACCCCGCTTGGAGTTGGGAACTTAAGGGCTAGATGCCTTACAGATGAAACTGCCCCCAGCCCGACCAGGGCGGGTCTCCCGAGCAGTACATTGTAGGCAGATGGTAACTCTACTACCACGAACTCCATCATCTTGGTCACCGAGACTGGATAGTCTCCCAAGGTCACAGGGAGTTCAATGGACCCCATACAGGCGGTTCCTTCTCCAGAAAAGCCGTACAAAGTGGTTGCACAAGCCTTCAGGTCGCGAAGGGAGAGTCCCATTTTCTCTAGTGTCGCTTTATAAAGAATGTTAACTGAGCTCCCATTGTCTATGAGAACTCGGCGCACTCTTTGGTTGGCAAGCTGCAGGGTGATGACAAGTGGGTCATGATGAGGGAACTGGACATGGGAGGCATCTTCCTCGGTGAAGGTTATAGGCTGAGTTTCTACCCTTTGGCTTTTTGGTGCCCTTGGTTCGGGTTCATAAGGAGACTCGTCCCCTGTCTTCAGTTCATTCACATATCGCTTTTGAGCATTTCTACCTCCTCCTGCGAGATGAGGACCGCCCGAGATGGTTATTACGTCCTCTCCATTTATCGGCGGAGGCCTGTCTTCTTCCCGAGATCGGGAGTTATTATTCTGTGCTGCTGGAAGCGCGGCTACTCTCTGGCTGGCAGTAATCTGTCCAGTACTCTGGTTTTTGACATACTGCCGGAAATAACCCCTCGAGATCAACCCTTCGATCTCGTCCTTCATCTGCCGGCACTCATCAGTTGTGTGTCCGGTGTCTCTGTGAAACCGGCAGTGTTGACGGTAAGAACTCGTCAACGAAATTAAGTTGGAAAAATTATCAAATCAATATCACTGATCTGAAAACTATAAAAACTTGAACAATAACTCAAGAACAATGATAGAACAGTAATGGAGAATTCAGTCTTTCATTCACACTCAAACCTCTGCTACAGTCAAATTTCCAACCCACTTTCAGGTGGTTTTAGAGTTCATTTTATAGTAGGCTCTAATGGCCTTAGGTACATAGTGGTCCAGGGGACCAAGTGGTACATACGTACTGTGTCAGGGGAGTGGCTCCAGAGGCTGTGGTCGTACACCCCGTACAGGAGCAGGTGTCAGGAGGATGTCTTCACTACTTGTCTGTATCCATGTCTGATGCGTGGTGGCAGGCGTAGTGGCGCAGGAGGTAGTGGTGTCGGCTCTGACCTATGGCCGTAGACGTACGGACCATAACTCCTATCCTTGCATACCCACTCCTGGCATTCCCACTACTTTTCTGGTAGGGGTACTATATCCGTACTCTGACTTCTTTAGGTTTGTAGGCACATTCCATATTCATGCATGTACCTTGCCCCTTGTGAGTATTCTCACCTCCAAGGCCATGGACGAGGCCGTGGGCGAGGCCGTGGGCGAGGCCATGGGCGAGGCCATGGGCGAGGCCAGGGACGAGGCCACGGACGAGGCCACGGGCGAGGCCACGGACGAGGCCACGGGCGAGGCCACGGACGAGGCCACGGGCGAGGCCACGGGCGAGGCCACGGGCGAGGCCATGGGCGAGGCCGTGGGCGAGGCCATGGGCGAGGCCGTGGGCGAGGCCATGGGCGAGGCCGTGGGCGAGGCCATGGGCGAGGCCAGGGGTGAGGCCATGGGCGAGGCAATGGGCGAGGCCATGGGTGAGGCCATGGGCGAGGCCATGGGCGAGGCCATGGGAGAGGCCATGGGCCGGCGAGGCCACGGACGAGGCCATGGGCGAGGCCACGGACGAGGCCATGGGTGAGGCCGTGGGCGAGACCAGGGACGAGGCCGTGGGCGAGGCCATGGACGAGGCCGTGGGCGAGGCCATGGACGAGGCCGTGGGCGAAGCCATGGGCGAGGCCATGGGTGAGGCCGTGGGCGAGGCCGTGGGCGAGGCCGTGGGCGAGGCCGTGGGCGAGGCCGTGGGCGAGGCCTTGGACGAGGCCGTGGGCGAGGCCACGGGCGAGGCCGTGGGCGAGGCCACGGGCGAGGCCGTGGGCGAGGCCACGGGCGAGGCCCTGGGCGAGGCCACGGGCGAGGCCATGGGCGAGGCCACGGGCGAGGCCATGGGCGAGGCCACGGGCGAAGCCATGGGCGAGGCCACGGGCGAAGCCATGGCGAAGCCAAGGACGAGGCCACGGACGAGGCCATGGGCGAGGCCGTGGAGAGGCCATGGGCGAGGCCATGGACGAGGCCGTGGGCGAGGCCGTGGAGAGGCCATGGGCGAGGCCATGGACGAGGCCATGGGCGAAACCATGGACGCATCTCGCGAGGCCACTTGGGTGGCGTGGCCTAGGCATCTCGCGAGGCCACTTGGGAGGTGCGGCCTAGGCGTCTCGCAAGGCCACTTGGGTGGCGTGGCCTAGGCATCTCGCGAGGCCACTGGGGAGTTGTCGCCTAGGCATCTCGCGAGGCCCTTTGGGTGGCGTGGCCTAGGTATCTCGCGAGGCCACTCTGGAGGCGCAGCCTAGGCGTCTCGCGAGGCCACTTGGGTGGCGTGGCCTAGGCATCTCGCGAGGCCACTTGGGAGGTGTGGCCTAGGCATCTCGCGAGGCCCTTTGGGAGGTGTGGCCTAGGCGTCTCGCGAGGCCACATGGGTGGCGTGGCCTAGGCATCTCGCGAGGCTACTTGGGAGGCGCGGCCTAGGCATCTCGCGAGGCCGCTTGGGTGGCGTGGCCTAGGCATCTCGCGAGGCCACTTGGGAGGCGCGGCCTAGGCGTCTCGCGAGGCCACTTGGGTGGCGTGGCCTAGGCATCTCGCGAGGCCACTTGGGAGGTGTGGCCTAGGCATCTCGGGAGGCCACTTGGGAGGCGCAGCCTAGGCATCTCGCGAGGCCACTTGGGTGGCGTGGCCTAGGCATCTCGCGAGGCCACTTGGGAGGTGCGGCCTAGGCGTCTCGCGAGGCCACTTGGGTGGCGTGGCCTAGGCATCTCGCGAGGCCACTGGGGAGTTATGGCCTAGGCATCTCGCGAGGCCCTTTGGGGGGCGCGGCCTAGGCATCTCGCAAGGCCACTTGGGTGGCGTGGGCTGGCGAGGCCAAGCGAGGCCATGTCGCCTCGTGCCTAAGCATCCGAGCGGGGCTGTGCGAGGCCATGACATCTTAGCACCCACACCTTGTGTAACGACCCACTAATCTAGACTACTTGGACCATTAACGAATCTATACATAAAACTTACATTTTTGCGGAAATACCATACTTTTAATTGGAAACTTATGGAAACAAAGGTTACTTTCATAAAATAAGTAGGATATGGGTACCCATTGTCTTTAAAACAAGAAAAAATACTTAAAGTAAAAAGGGTTACATAGAAAATGCGGAAAAATACATTTAAAAACAATAAAAACATAAATAAGACTACATCCTCGAATCGAATAACGCTCGGCCCCTTGACTCCATTCACCATCGATACACATCCTCTAAGCGTCACGAATCTTTCCGCCTCTAAAGCTTATTTCCTGCACATAAACAGAAAGGAATGAGCCTAATGCCCAGCAAGGAAAAATCTAACACATAGTCATAAACATAAACATAATTTCATAATAATGTAAAGACATATCATAACACATAATTCACTTATTATAATGGGCATTATTACTTGGGGTCCCATAGACTAAACAAGCTTATGCCCATGAGATTAGTGGGGTCCTACCAGCTAAATAGGCTTATGCCCACAATCTTTTTGGGGTCTTGTTAGTCAAATAGGGCATATGCCCAAGCCTACAACATACACATGCACAACATATTCATAACATACCCATATCATATCATAACACAAAAGATAACATAAACATAAACATATATATTCTAGTCTATTTTCCTTAACAAAGTTACCGAGATTATGGACTGAGTTGGAACTGTTGGAACACTCCTAAAACCATAAGAAAGAGTAAGTCTAAAGAAAGGAGATGAAATGAAAGAGATGGAAAGACTAAACCATAGAAAACATACTTACCGACTTATATGCTTAAAAGTTTGGATTCCCTAACCAAAATAAGAATAAGGTTAGGGGACTGAGTAGAAGGTTTTGAGAAAGGAAATAACATAAAATACAGAAAGACACTAGAGTTTTGGGTTTACCTCAAAGATTGCAAGATCAATCTATCATCCACCGAAATACTATAGCACTCACTTCCCAAAGTGTTTGATAAGCTTATGATGTTTAAGCTTATAGTTTTTCCCCAAACCAAGTGTTTACACTCTCACACTCACTTAACACTAGCAGCCTCTGAACTTAGAGCAAATGGTGAATAATGGCTGGGTACTAGGTCCTATTTATAGAGTTTGGGAATGAAAATATCTTGATTTTACTTGAATAAAAATAATGGCTTTTTAGGTGAAAATCATTTGAATAATCGTTCAGCAGAGGCTGAAGACTCGTTCAAAAGATGCTGGACTGTTGAAGGAGTTTGAATGGCTGAAAGGAAATGAATTCAAAAGAGTTTGAATCCATGCTGAAGGAGGCGATATATCGCCCCCTGTAGGCGATATATCGCCTGGGCCAGTATGCCCGAGGCGACCGTGCATCGTCTCGTGTTTTCCGTATCTACGTGCTACGATATATCGCCCCCTATAGCTGCGATATATCGGCACACGCTGAATATTTAAACACGAAATTACACATTTTTAGCTAAGTTTGAATGGAGTAAATAGCCTTGACTAAGCCCTCAACGTACTCAAAGCTGCTGACTGACCCTATAACATTCAAACTTTACTCCTTATTATATTTAATCCTCAAAAATCTTTAATCCTTAATCACCATTCATAACATGTGCTTAAAATCCTATTGGTTGATATCTAAACCTTATAGTATAAAATATATAATCCTTAATATCAGTCACATTAATCAAACCTTAGGTTAACTTAATATTCTTAAACTATAGATTAAACTTAGAAAATCTATAAGTACTACTATGAGTGTCCAAATAATTCCCGGTCTGAACCAAAAATCCATAGTAACAAAGATAATGCTATAAATACTATCATACTACTATCTATCTTAGCTAAGTAAAGTTCTTGGACTCTACACCTTGTAAACCGCGTGTTTTCCCTTGATGAGATTTTGAGCATCAACACTTGCCCCCCTAGTCTAGGAGAGGACCTTTAGGTGCTCTTGTAGACTATTCATCTTGGTTCTTATAAACAGACCTTCATGCATGGCTTAATATTTGCACCTTACTTCATTATTAGTATTACTTCTCTTTTGGTAACTCTTGTATTGTCTCAAGAACTCCCTTTTTCTTTTAAGGCATAAATACATATGTTGCTTGTTTATTTCTTGTTCTATTGCTTTTGAGGCCCTTTTTAAGCCTGTGTGAAGGGGTTTAGTTGGTTCCCCTCTTTTATCTATCAGGCTGGAGGTCCTTTGGAGCCCATGTGAAAGGGTTCACTGGGACCTCTTTTGGTGCCTCTTGGTTTCTTTTATAAGGATATTTTGACCCCTTGGGTCTTAGTTATCCTTTTATGTTTTTCTTGCGCGCGCTTATTATTTCTTTGCGAGAAGCGTCCCTCTCATCATTATGCATAGTACTATTTCTGCAAGGGTCTCTTTTAGGACCCTTTTTGGCTAGACAGCTTGGTGGCCGCTCTAGACTTATTAGTGTTGTCACTATATATATGTATATTTTTTTTGGTAAGGCCTTTTGGCCTCCTTGATGTTCGCAAGGGTAGCTAATCCTTGTAAACCCAGGGGACGCCTTGCAAGGTCTTTTTACTGTTTCCTGTGTTTAGGGACTTCGCCTAGGGCCCCGATATAAGGGGTCCTTCTAGGACCTCCCATTAAACGGTCCTTTCTAGGGCCATGGTCCCTCTCGGGTCCTCCTGATGGAGGGCCCTTTTTAGGATCCTCCTGGTGCATAGGATCCTTTTTAGGATCCTGGTGCACGGGGTCCTTCTTTGGATTCTTCTGCTTGTTGCTTGCTTCGTCTCCACGGGCCACTTCCTCTTGATGGAGGGCCCTTTTTAGGATCCTCCTGATAGGGGGTCATTTTTAGGTTACTCCTAATTGAGGGCCCTTTTTAAGATCCCTTGTTAAAGGGTCTTTTTTAGGAGCCTCTTTTTTAGAATCTCCTTTTTAGGGGGGCGAGGGGTCCTTTCTAAGATCCTCCGTTATAGGGCCCTTTTTAGGTTCCCCTTGCTAGCTGCATGTTATTGCCTCCTATCCTGCCCCCCAAGCGCTTGGTGAAATTTATTTCGGCAGGCACTTTGGCTGATGCTTGTGCGGCGAAGGAAGTAAACACGGGAAGTAGCAAACGGTTTCATTTATAGCACGCGGTTTACATAGAACTTTGTAAATAAAAAAGAAAAAGGTTACATATAACTAGGAGGCTACCTAGGGTAGTCTCTTTGATTCTTACTTAAGCTAAAATAACGAAGAACGAGCTAAACATAGGCTTTTTTTTTTTTTTTTGGCACTAAGAGCCGAAGTCTTGCTGGTTGCACTTCTATAGAGGCTCCGTAACCTGCGGGTCCAATATTGCGTGGGTCTAAATTGTGTAGGTCGCTCCTTCATGTACAGCCATCGCCATTGGCACGGACGGTTTGGTGGCTGCGCGGAGGGACATGTTATAGCATTCCCTCGCTTCCTTCTGCTCCCCTCTCACACATGCTACTCCCCCAGGGGTGGGGAATTTCATGGCCAGGTGATATACGGAAGTTATTGCCTTCAATTCTCTCAGAGAGGGTCTCCCTAACACCACGTTGAAGGCTGAGGTGCAATCTACCACGACGAAGTTGGCCATTACGGTGGCTTGCCTGGGTTGCTCTCCCATGGTGAGGGTTAATTCGATCGTCCCCAGGGGTCGCATCGAATCTCCCGTAAACCCATACAAGGTCGTGGTGCAAGGCTTTAGGTGATGGAGGCTCAACCCCATCCTTTCCAGCGCCTGTCGATACAAGATGTCCACAGAGCTCCCGTTATCCACCATGACCCGATGTACCCTCATATTGGCTAGCTGGGCGGTTAGCACCAAGGGGTCGTTCTGAGGAAAGTGCACCCCCTGCGCATCTTCTTCAGTGAAAGTTATTGAGTCATTCTCGCCCTTGAAGCTCTTCGGGGGGCGTTGCTCCAAACTCAAAACGCAATGTGGTGGACTTTGCCGGGCCTCCCTGGCATACCTGTCTCGTCTTTTCCTAGAATCGCCTCTGAATCCTGGTCCTCCAAAGATGGTCCTAACCTCCCCCTGCACTTCCGGGGCCATCTCACGTGCCCACGGGGGGGACACTCCCCCTTTTGGCCTCTGGTTATCCTTGCGCACATATTTGTCCAAATGTCCCCTGCGGATGAGTTCCTCAATTTCTTCCTTCAAATGGATACACTCTGCCGTGGTGTGACCGGTATCCTTGTGGTACTGACAGTATTTACCAGGGTCTCTCTTGGACCGGTCCTTTCTCATTGGTGGGGGTCTTTTGAAAGGAACTCGATCTTCATTGGTGAGGTAAATGTGCTCCCTGGTGTCTGTGAGGTCTGTGTAGTAAGTGTAAGCCGCTTGCCTGCGATCATTCCCATGTTGGGTTTTCCTCTGGTGGTCATCTCTTGATCCATCGTATGCCCTTTTCTTTTTTGCTACATTCGACCCGTCGTTAGCAGGGGCTCCTCCTTTCCTGCCTTCTGGTTTGCATGGCCATCCTCCACGCGGATGTACTTCTGCGCTCTCTCATAGAAGTCGTCTAAGTCGGCGACTTCCCTCTTCAACATGTTGTCCCACAACTTGCTTCCTGGGAGCACTCCAGCGGTAATGGCCATTTTTAACTCTCGGCGCGTTAGGCTCCCCACTTTCGCGGCCTCCATATTGAACCGGTGAATGTAGCTCTTCAGGCTCTCATTCTCCCCTTGCTTCACGTTGGCCAGGCTGGTACCTGGCATCGTGTAGTCTCGCACGGCATGGTGCTGTTGGAGGAATTCGTCAGAGAGTTGTTGCCAGGACCTGATGGACCCCGGCCTTAGTCTTTTGAACCATTTGTAGGCGGGTCCTCTCAGAGTAATAGTGAAATAATGGCACCTGGCACCACTTCCGATCCCCCTCAGTTTCATCAGATCATTAAACGCGTCCAGGTGGTACTTTGGATCCGTGCTCCCTTCGTAGGGGGTCATATTGGGCTCCTTAAAGTTGGCAGGAAGTCGGATGGCCTGAATCTCCCTCACGAAGGGCGACTCATGGTCGAATTCTTCCTCATAGATCGGGCCGCCTGATGCGGTGACGATCTTGCTTCGCAGGCTCTTCATCTCCGTGTCCAAGTCCTGCCTCCTCTTGCTTAGAGAGTCCTTCAAAGCGGACGGGCTAAGACCTGCCTTTCCCTTGCCCTCCCGAGGCGCTATAGGGGGTATGGTGCCTTTGTCCGCCCTCTTTTTATTGAGCTCCTCTCGTAAGTCTGAGGGGGCTTTTTTAGAGGTGACCTCGTCCTCATTGCGAGGGGCAGCGTTGGCCCTTGGCGCTGGTTTTTGGGCCTGCTTAGGCGGTTCGGGGTGATCACGTTGCTTCGTTCGGGGGGTATTACTGGTTGAATGTCGGGTTCTCCCATCATCTACCGGTACAGTGGTCTCCACCCCATCCTTACCCTTCTCCTTCCTCTTAGGCACAGTTACGCTGGACTTACCCTGCAGCAGGCCATTAAGGACCTCTTGCATGTTTTCTAAGGTGGTTTCTAATCTTTGGTTTTTGCGGTGGAGCTCACGTATCTCCTCTTCGTAGAACCGGGATTTCGAACTCGAGCTCACGGAGTGGACCCAGGGGTGCTTATCATGCCTACGGGCAGAAGGGCCCGGGTCTTGCCGGCCAGAGTTCGGTGCCTGCGGCGGTTTTGGAGGAGGGAACTCGTCGGCGTTTACCAGTGGTGCTCTTGGAGGACTTCCTCCAGGTGGAAGGGCTGGTGATGAGGCCACCCTATCGCCTCCGTGAACCTCAGGGTCTCCCGGGGGCTCCACGTCTCTTGGTGGAGGAGCGTCCTTCATGGAGGCCTTCAGTTGGGCTCCGCTCAGGTGAACCTCTACCTCTCGTGGCTCCCTCAGCCGCTTTGAGCGTCTTGGCATCTTCTTCTTGCCAGAAACAATGGTGGAACAGTAGCTTGAAATTAACGTTCCCACAGACGGCGCCAAACTGTTGACGGTAAGAACTCGTCAACGAAATTAAGTTGGAAAAATTATCAAATCAATATCACTGATCTGAAAACTATAAAAACTTGAACAATAACTCAAGAACAATGATAGAACAGTTATGGAGAATTCAGTCTTTCATTCACACTCAAACCTCTGCTACAGTCAAATTTCCAACCCCCTTTCAGGTGGTTTTAGAGTTCATTTTATAGTAGGCTCTAATGGCCTTAGGTACATAGTGGTCCAGGGGACCAAGTGGTACATACGTACTGTGTCAGGGGAGTGGCTCCAGAGGCTGTGGTTGTACACCCCGTACAGGAGCAGGTGTCAGGAGGATGTCTCCACTACTTGTCTGTATCCATGTCTGATGCGTGGTGGCAGGCGTAGTGGCGCAGGAGGTAGTGGTGTCGGCTCTGACCTATGGCCGTAGACGTACGGACCATAACTCCTATCCTTGCATACCCACTCCTGGCATTCCCACTACTTTTCTGGTAGGGGTACTATATCCGTACTCTGACTTCTTTAGGTTTGTAGGCACATTCCATATTCATGCATGTACCTTGCCCCTTGTGAGTATTCTCACCTCCAAGGCCATGGACGAGGCCGTGGGCGAGGCCATGGGCGAGGCCACGGACGAGGCCACGGACGAGGCCACGGGCGAGGCCACGGACGAGGCCACGGGCGAGGCCACGGACGAGGCCACGGGCGAGGCCACGGACGAGGCCACGGGCGAGGCCACGGACGAGGCCACGGGCGAGGCCACGGACGAGGCCACGGGCGAGGCCACGGACGAGGCCACGGGCGAGGCCACGGACGAGGCCACGGGCGAGGCCACGGACGAGGCCACGGGCGAGGCCACGGACGAGGCCACGGGCGAGGCCACGGACGAGGCCGTGGGCGAGGCCATGGGCGAGGCCGTGGGCGAGGCCATGGACGAGGCCGTGGGCGAGGCCATGGACGAGGCCGTGGGCGAGGCCATGGACGAGGCCGTGGGCGAGGCCATGGACGAGGCCGTGGGCGAAGCCATGGACGAGGCCATGGGCGAGGCCATGGGCCGGCGAGGCCACTTGGGAGGTGTGGCCTAGGCATCTCGCGAGGCCCTTTGGGAGGTGTGGCCTAGGCGTCTCGCGAGGCCACATGGGTGGCGTGGCCTAGGCATCTCGCGAGGCCACTTGGGAGGCGCGGCCTAGGCATCTCGCGAGGCCGCTTGGGTGGCGTGGCCTAGGCATCTCGCGAGGCCACTTGGGAGGCGCGGCCTAGGCGTCTCGCGAGGCCACTTGGGTGGCATGGCCTAGGCATCTCGCGAGGCCACTTGGGAGGTGTGGCCTAGCCATCTCGCGAGGCCACTTGGGAGGCGCGGCCTAGGCATCTCGCGAGGCCACTTGGGTGGCGTGGCCTAGGCATCTCGCGAGGCCACTTGGGAGGTGCGGCCTAGGCGTCTCGCGAGGCCACTTGGGTGGCGTGGCCTAGGCATCTCGCGAGGCCACTGGGGAGTTATGGCCTAGGCATCTCGCGAGGCCCTTTGGGTGGCGCGGCCTAGGCGTCTCGCAAGGCCACTTGGGTGGCGTGGGCTGGCGAGGCCAAGCGAGGCCATGTCGCCTCGTGCCTAAGCATCCGAGCGGGGCCGTGCGAGGCCATGACATCTTAGCACCCACACCTTGTAAACCGCGTGTTTTCCCTTGATGAGATTTTGAGCATCAACAGGCAGTACTTGCTGGAATCCCTCTTGGACTTTTGATTCCTCATTGGGTCCGGACGCCTGAAGGGGACCTGGTTTTCATTAGCCAGGTATATATTTTCCCGAGACTCATTGAGCTTGGTGTGTACTCTGTATACGGAGTAATACCTTTCTCCTTTCTTTTTCTTTCCCCCTTCAGCCTCGGGGTTATTTCCCTCGCTCTTTTTCCTCTTAGAGGGATTCTCTTTGATAGGCTGTGAAGTTGCTGGGTCAGTCGAGGTTGAGGCGGAGTTAATGTTTATTGTTGTAGTTTCGGTTTGCGAGGTCGCTTTTATCGTTGACCTCGCCTCCTCTACATTGACAAATCTCTGTGCCCGTTTGTTAAACTCGGTTATTGACCTCACCGGTTTCCCTTGCATGTCATCCCAAAGGGCGCTTCCAGGCAACACACCAGCTCGGATAGCCATCAAGTGTCCACTGTCGTCCACATCTCGTGCCCGGGCGACCTCTAGACTAAATCTTGTCAGGTAGCTTTTCAGTGTTTCGCCCGGCTGTTGCCGGACGTTAGTCAGAGTGGACACCTCTGGCTTGACTCCCATCATAGCTCGGAATTGCTTCTTGAAGTCTCTAGACAATTGATCCCACGAAGTTATCGAGTGTCTCTTGTACTTCTCGAACCAACTCTTGGCAGGTCCGGCCAATGATGTCGGAAACAACATGCATCTGAGCTCGTAACCTACATTACTGGCTCTCATAATTGTGTTGAATGTACTCAGGTGGCTACATGGGTCGGTTTTTCCTTCAAATGCTGGGACGTGAGGAATCCAGAACCCTTGAGGAAACTGAGTGTTAGAAATATTGGGAGCAAACGGCTCGAGCTCCTCATCAGAGTCCTCGTATCGACCACTCCCTCGTTCATTCTTCAAAAGCCTAAAGGCTTTTTCGAGCTGATCAATCCTTTATTGGACTGGGTCCTTAGGTGTAATGACCCACTAATCTAGACTAATTGGACCATTATCGAAACTATACATAAAACTTACATTTTTACGAAAATACCATAATTTATTGAGTAACTTGAAAATAAGAGTTATTTACAAATAAACAGAATACTAAGAAGGATTTTGGGATCCCATTGTCTTTAAAACAAAACAAGATTTAAAATAAAAGACATTACATAATAATGCGGAAAATACACATAAAAACCATAAAAACATAAAAGGAAGACTATATCCTCGAATCGAATAACGCTCGGCCCCTTGACTCCATTCATCATCGATACACATTCTCCAAGCGTCACGAATCTTTCCGCCTCTAAACTTATTTTCCTGCACATAAACAGAAAGGAGTGAGCCTAATGCCCAGTAAGGAAAATCTAACACAAAGTCACATACATAATTTCATAAGAAAACATAAAGACTTAACATAATACATATAACATACACTTATTATAATGGCCATTATTACTTGGGGTCCCATAGACTAAACAAGCATATGCCCATGGGATTAGTGGGGTCCTACTAGCTAAGTAGGTCATATGCCCATAACCCATTTGGGGTCTTGCTAGTCATATGGGTCATATGCCCAAGCCTACAAACATACACTTTTAATAACATAAAACATATAGATAACATAATCACATAACATGTTGATTCTAGCCTATTTCCTTACCAAAGTTACCGAGATTATGGACTGAGTTGGGATTGTTGGAACACTCCTAAAACCATAAGAAAGAGTAAGTCTAAAGAAAGGAGATGAAATGAAAGAGATGGAAAGACTAAACCATAGAAAACATACTTACCGACTTATATGCTTAAAAGCTTGGATTCCCTAACCAAAATAAGAATAAGGTTAGGGGACTGAGTAGAAGGTTTTGAGAAAGGAAATAACATAAAAATACAGAAAAGAACTAGAGTTATGGGTTTACCTCAAAGATTGCAAGATCAATCTAACCTTCACCGAAATACTATAGAACTCACTTCCCAAAGTGTTTGATAAGCTTATGATGTTTAAGCTTATAGTTTTTCCCCAAACCAAGTGTTTACACTCTCACACTCACTTAACACTAGCAGCCTCTGAACTTAGAGCAAAAGGTGAATAATGGCTGGGTACTAGGTCCTATTTATAGAGTTTGGGAATGAAAATATCTTGATTTTACTTGAATAAAAATAATGGCTTTTTAAGTGAAAATCATTTGAATAATCGTTCAGCAGAGGCTGAAGACTCGTTCAAAAGATGCTGGACTGTTGAAGGAGTTTGAATGGCTGAAGGGAAAAGAATTCAAAAGTATTTGAATTCATGCTGGTGGAGGCGATATATCGCCCCCTATAGGCGATATATCGCCTGGACCTTTGTTCCCGAGGCGACCGTGCATCGATTCGTGTTTTCCGTATCTACAAGCTGCGATATATCGCCCCCTATAGCTGCGATATATCGGCATACGCTGAATATTTAAACACGAATTTACACATTTTTAGCTGAGTTTGAATGGAGTAAACAGCCTTGACTAAGCCCTCAACGTGCTCAAAGCTGCTGACTGACCCTATACATTCAAACTTTTACCCTTATTTAATTTAATCCTCAAAAAATACTTAATCCTTAATTACCATTCAAAACATGTGCTTAAAATCCTATTGGTTGATGTCTAAACCTTATAATATAATAATATAATCCTTAATATCAGTCACATTAATCAAACCTTAGGTTATACTTAATATTCTTAAACTATAGGTTAAACTTAGATAATCTATAAGTACTACTATGAGTGTCCAAATAACTCCCGGTCTGAACCAAAAATCCATAGTAACAAAGATAACACTAAACATACTATAATACTACTAAACAATTAGCTAAGTAAAGTTCTTGGACTCTACATTAGGTGGTGTTTGGAATTGATAGTCATTAATCGCGATCCCAGGCTCGCGTCTCCGTGAGGGATCTCTACGCCCATTCAGATGATTCCTAAGATCCGGATTTGTCTGATCTCCCTTTCCCCTGCTCTGATTCAGATGATTGCGCAGGTCGGGATGGCTCTTGTGATTTCCAGTATTTTTACGACCCCAGTCGTGTTTACTGACGGACCTAGTTTCTCCGGACTCATCACTGGTGAAACTCATTGATCGGTCATTTCGTGGTGGATCCTTTCTACGTCGCCTTGTCTCTGCAGTGCGAGATCGGGACGTCTGACTTCTCTCGGATGGCGCGCCTTTCCGCCCCTGGAACGTCTCCCTGTTTCCTTGTCTTTCCCCTGTACGCCCTTGATCCTGATCTCGACTAGGTTGAGCGTTTCTGCGGGGAGGTGAAGGATATCTTATGGGAGACGGAGGGAACCGTATAGGTGACGGTGGTTGTCGTCCTTGCCTCGGCCTGGAGGGTCCAGAATTTGCCCGAGATGGGCCAGTTGCGCTCGGTGCACTACCAGGAACCTGAGTCCGAGCCTCGGCAGGAGCTCGGTTGTTCTCAGTTCCTGCAGGCACTTCCACAGGTGGATTAGGCGGGACCCGAGCTCGGGTACTCCTCTGAGGCCTAGAAGGAGCGGATGGCTCTGTTGGTGCTGGAGGTTGTGCTGGCCTCCTTGTGGCAGCATTTTTTCGTGGACGTCCACGGGGCCTCCAGGGAGGAACGTGCACGTCCCTTGGAGGAGGGACTTGGTCTTTGCGCGGAGGCGGGGGCTGAGCCACCTGCGCCTCTGCGGCTATCCTAGTTAACTCCTCGTTACGTTTGTTGGCTTCTGCCAACAGCTGTTTCAGCTGCCGATTTTCCAATTCTATAATAGGGACATAACGCTCAGGGTTATAGTACATGTCCTCATCCCTTGGTTGTGGAGGTGGTCCCCGGGAATCAGAGGACCCACTCCTTTCTTCAGCGTCCGGGTTCTCCATTGGTTGTTTTCCAGGACTCCTTGGGTAATTTTCTTCAGGAGTGTTCTGATTGTTTGCAGCCATGAATCTCTCAGGGATGGATGCTTGAGGCTCTCAATGAAAGCACCAAACTGTTGACGCCGCTTTTCGTCAACAGATAAAAGAAGAGAGCACGTAAACAATTAAAGACAATGGCCAAAAGAAACAAACGAATCAAACACACGGTTTTTTACGTGGTTCAGCAGTTAAATCTGCCTAGTCCACGAGTCTCTGTTATTAATCTCAAGATTATCTCTGAACAATTCTTTAGCATGAATTCTCTAGAGTTTTCTCTCAAGGATCAGAATTTCGGTCCTTTACAATGGTGCATGACCTCTCTATTTATAGAGAAGGATGCAGAATACTATCCCACATATTTTGGGTAGTTACTCTTTTGTGAATAAAAATAAATGGCTTTAAATGCCAATAATCAGATATAAAAGGAAACGTCCCCCAAAGATCAGGGGGCGTATAACTATATTGAATAATGTCCCACAATTCTTGGGGATTTACATCAATTAATGAGGACTACATCTCATAGTTATAATACTTGTAGATATTCAAGGTGGTTATAGCGTATCTTCAAGGCTCCAGCATTTCTGGTCTCATGTCACTATGCGAGCCACTGACATCCCACCGAGCTAACGTTGCTGTCGAGATGGGACATCGAGCTCAAGACCCATGCTCCGAAGTTCCTGAGGATGAAGGTGTTCTCGGAGCTACCTTTCGAGATCGAGATCATTTCGAGGTCACCTCATTCGAGATCATACATCATACTTTGCAGGCTCGACTTACAATCCTAGATCACTCTAATCCTCACAAGACCATTTATTGCGAACTCAGCTTCGAGGTCATATTTACTATGGCTCGAAATCTGGGTATAACAAGTAGCCTATTGATTGAAACAAAATGAGGGAATATATTACTTTGACACATATGCACAGATAGCAGGAACTACTTCTATTAGATTTTTATTTGCCTTATCATCTATATATAAATATTATGTTCACCAAATAGATGTCCAAACAACATTCCTAAATAGAGATCTCAAGGAGGAGCTCTATATGGAACAACTGGAGGGAATTTTTCTTCAAGGAAACAAACATAAAGTGTGTAGACTTGTAAAATTATTATATGGTTTAAAACAAGCACCAAAACAATGGCTTGAAAAGTTTGATAAAGTCATTGTTTCAAATGGATTTGGACACAACAATGCGGACAAGTGCTATAACGCCCTACTAAACCAGGACTATTATACCGTGTGTTTAAAACTCAATCACGCATACAGATAATCAATATATTACAATTATAAACAAATTGCTTAATAATTAATAACAATACTCAACAATATTCAATTTATTCACCCGAACATAGGGCCACCCAAGTTCGCACTGCACTTGTTTTGTTTAGACAGATACAGAGTTGGGCAGGCATAACTCACACTCCAGTATCTTTTCAAGCGGCCATAGAGTCATACCAGTGCTTCCTGCACTTCAAGATATTAACAAACATACAATGCATGCATAACTCAACTATGTAAAGCATAGTTTTTCATTCTCAACAAACACATCAAGACCGAGCCATAGCTAGCTCAATCACAGGGGCTCAAGCCCTAATTTCAACAAGGATGTAGTTTTCTTACCTAAGATTTGTGCGGATGACGATACGACCTCAAGTATGATCCTAATCCCGAGCCTTGTAGTAATCTAGTCACAACATATTAATAGATAATCATCAAGAATTTAACCAATTAACAACTTCAAGGTTGAGTCCTAGCCTTCTGGACAACGAATTCTACTAAACCGGGTAGTAGAATCCTTCACGTGCCCTTAAGTTTGAGTTCCCATACTCAAAACCCCTCTTTGGATAAATTTCACAATTTGAGACATGCTTCCCCTCATTATGTTCCGTGGCGCTCCACAAGTCAGAAAGCCCCAACCTTCTTTCCCTAGGCACGCGCCGCAGTGTAGCCCACCAGGCGTTGCGGCGCCAAGGCGATTCAGAGAACTGCCCTAGTTTTCTAATGTTTATTAGTTCTGAAGGCTTTTCTTAGCTTACTAACTTATCCTAAGGCTTGGAAAATAATAAAACGCCCCTAGCCTAAATCCTTACTCATTAATGCCTTTAAGGGAAAAATTGTCTTTTTCTACCATTTTCTCACTATACCTCAAATTTTATTTTTAATTCCCAATTAATCCCACAGATCTTCCAAACACTATTATTTTCCCCAAATTATAACTCGTACTCTAAATATGCCTGGTAATTCACCAAATTACTAAAATACTCCCTAGGCTCACCCCGTGCCGAGTATAAATCCCTGACGTGACTTTTCTGCCAAATTTCTCACTAGGATTGCCTCGTGCCCCACATCCATATATATTCATATAATAATATGGTCTCACTCACAAAGCATATATAATTACAATTATACCCTCAATGGGTCAAAATTACGAAAATGCCTTTTTTCACCAAAACGGCCTCATAATCACATTTAATACACATAAGCATCATAAATAGTCATATTATATTACAACTCATATTTCACATAATCACACATATATTCAATTAAATTCACATATAAATGCATTTATTCCCTCCCGACACGCTAATCAAGACACTAAGAATTATTAGCAAATTTGGGACGTTACAACTATCCCTTCCAAATGAAAATTTCTTCCTCGAAATTTACCTAAACAAATCGGGATGCTGATCCTGCATATCTGATTCTAGCTCCCAGGTCGCCTCCTCGACCTTGCTGTTTCTCCGTAGAACTTTAACTAGAGGAATTCTCTTGTTTCTCATAACCTTGTCTTTTATATCAAGGATCTGAACTGGCCGCTCCTCATAAGACTAGTCTGCCTGTATCTCCAGATCCTCATAATCCAGCACATGGGTCAGGTCTGAGACATACCTCCAAAGCATTGTGATGTGAAACACACCATGGACTCCTGATAATGACACGAGCAAAGCCAATTTATAGGCTACATGCCTGATCTTTTCTAGAATCTCAAAAGGTCCTACAAACCTAGGGCTCAACTTGTCCTTCATTCCAAACCTTTTTAACTCCTCGCAGTGGTAAAACTCGTAGAAATACATGGTCCCCTACCCGGAACTCCATGTTCCTATGCTTAGTGTCAGCATAGCTTTTCTGTCTACTCTATGAGGCGAGCATTCAAGCTTTGATCTTCTCAATAGCCTCAATAGTTCTCTGAACCATCTCAGGACCCACATACTTCCTCTCTCCCATTTCATCTCAATGAGAGGGTGACCTACATTTCTTGCCATACAATATCTCATATGAAGCTACTCCAATCGTTGATTGATAGCTGTTATTGTATGAAAACTCAATCAACGAAAGATACTTACTCCACAACACCTCAAAATATAATACACATGCCCTAAGCATGTCCTCCAATCTGTCTGAGGACCATAAGTTGTACTGAACTTTAGCTGAGTCCCCATAACCTTCTACAGACTTCCCAAAAACTTAGAGGTAAAGATGGCATCCCAGTCTGATACTCTAGATTTCAGAACCCCATGGAGACGTACAATCTCCCTCACGTACAATTCTGCATACTGGTCCATGGTAAAGTTTGTTCTCACCGGCAAAAAATAAATTGACTTGTTATACCTGTCTAGAATCACCCATAACGAGTCATGTTTCCCCACTGGCAAGCCTCCAACAAAATCCATAGTGACGTCTTCCCTCTTCCACTCACGAATACCGAAAGGCTGTAACAACCCCGCTGGTCGCTGGTGTTCAGCCTTCACCTGCTAACAGGTTAGACACCTCGCCCTATAGTCAATCACATATTTCTTCATCCCAGACCACCAATACAAATACTTTAGGTCCTGGTACATGTTCTTGGTTCCCTGGATGTAGTGAATATGGTGTAGTATTAGATTCATCAAGGATCTCTCGTCTGATACCCACAGCCATCAGAACACAAATTCGTTCCTTGTATCTCAGCAAAACCGTCTCTGTAATGGAATAATCCTTAGCTAATCAAGCTCGGACATCCTCTATAAGCTTTATCAACTAAGAATCACTCATATAGCCTTCATTTATTCTATCCAATAGAGTGGACTGTAAGGTAATATTGGCCAACCGGTCCACCACCAACTCTATCCCCGCTCTAGTCATGTCTTCTGCCAATTCCTTTGATATCTGCTTTAAACTAAACAACTGTCGTAGGCCTCTCTGACTCAAAGCGTCTACCACTACATTGGCTTTCCCTAGGTGGTAAAAAATCTCACATTCATAATCTTTTACCAACTCCAATAGTCTCATGTTTAAGTCCTTCTGAGTGAAGAAGTACTTCAAACTCTTATGATCGGTGTATATCTCGCACTTTTCTCTGTACAAATAGTGCTGCCAGACTTTTAGTGCAAATACCACCCCTTCTAACTCCAAATTGTGAGTAGGGTATCGCTGTTCATATTCCTTCAACTGTCGTGATGCATAGGAAATTACATTCCCAGACTGCATCACCACACAACCTAACCCTAATCTTGATGCATCGGAATACACCACAAACTTACCCCCATCTAAAGGAAGGCTCAACACCGGAGTAGTAATCAGTCATCGCTTCAACTTCTGCAAGTTATTCTCACATCTGTCTGACCACACAAACTTCAAGTTCTTCCATGTCAATTCTATTAGTGGTGTAGCAATCTTTGAGAATCCTTCCACAAAGCTCCGATAATACCCTGCTAACCCCAGAAATCTCCTGACCTCTGAGGCATTCCTTGGCCTTGGCCAGTCCCTAACTACTTCAATCTTGGTTAGATCTACCTTAATCCCGTCTTCACTAACAATGTGACCGATGAATGTCACCTTCGGTAACCAGAACTCACACTTCTTAAACTTGGCATACAACCGGTGCTCCCTCAATCTCTGTAATACTAACAGGAGGTGCTGCTCATGCTCTGCCTCTGAATGAGCATACACTAGGATATCGTCGATGAAGATAGTCACAAATTGATCTAAATAATCCTTGAACATCATGTTCATCAGATCCATAAATGTCGCTGGGGCATTGGTTTACCCGAATGACATGACTAGGAACTCGTAATGCCCGTACCTCGTGCAAAAGGCCATCTTCGAAATATCCTCATTCTTGATCCTCAGCTAGTGATAACCAGATCGAAGATCAATCTTCAAAAACACTGTCTTATCCTGCAACTGGTTAAACAAGTCATCTATCCTTAGTAGTGGGTACTTGTTCTTGATAGTCAACTTGTTTAATTCCTTGTAATCTATACACATCCTTAGGGTCCCATCCTTTTTCTTCATAAACAAAACTGGTGCACCCCACGGTCTAGTAATTCCTATTACTTTACCTTCAACTCCTTCATTTTTTCCAGAGTCATTATGTATGGTGCTCTAGATACTGGTACTATACCTGGTCCCATTTCAATCACAAACTCAATCTCTCGATGTGGTGACAACCCTGGTAACTCCTCAAGAAACACATCTAAGAATTCACAAACTAGTATGGTCTTTTCTAGTCCCACTAGCATGACCTTAGTGGTGTCCAAGACATTAGCTAGGAATCCTATGCAATCTCCTTGCAATAGGTATATTTCCCTCAATGTTGATATCATAGGAATAAGTGGTCCATGCACAGTGCCAAAAAAAACAAAAGGGTCCTCACCCTCAGGCTCAAAAGTCACCATCTTTCACTTGCAGTCTATAGTTGCCCCGTACCTGGCTAACCAATCCATTCCCAGAATCATGTCAAAATCATCCATACCTAACTTAGTCAGATCCATCAATAGTTCTATGTTGTCCACCACCATTGGAATTGAACTAACCCATCTCGTAGAGACTACCAGTTCCCTAGTCGGCAATAACGTCCTAAATCCCACAGTATAATAGTCACAGGGTCTACACAATCTATTAATTATTCTGCTAGAAACAAATGAGTGTGAAGCACCTGAATCAATCAATACAGTATAAGAGGTGGTGTCACTAGTGAGGGACTAGTCTCAGCCACTACCTGTGGCAAGGCGAACACTCGAGCTGGAGTCAAGCAGTCTGCCTTCTTGGGTTCCTCTTTCTTCAAACTCGGGCAGTCCTTCTTGAGATGTCCTACCACCCCTCATAGATAACATGCCTTCACCCAACATTCTCCCAGATGGTGCCTCATACACCTAGCACATTCCGGGTAACTCCTCCAAGTCCCATTGCCACCCTGAACACCCCGACCCCTCGTATCAGGATCTGCAGTGGTCGAGATGTCAGGGGTCTTCCTCTTCTGGTCACTAGGGCCTCTTCCCCTACCAGGTCCTACAAATGGAGGTACTGCACTCCAAACATCACGTCGTGCACCACTCTCCCTCAATATTTTATTCTCTGCCTCCTCAGTTGTGAGGGATTTTTCAACCACCTAAGCATAAGTAGTTTCCCCAGGTACTGACGTAATCTGAACATCCCGAGCTATCATAGCATTTAGTCCCCGAACAAATCTATCTTCCATGGCTGCATCTGTAGGCACTAAGTCAGGTGTAAATTTAGCCAGCCTGTCAAATTTCAAGGTATACTCGGTGACTGACATACTGCCTTGCACCAAACTGGTATACTCGTTCACCTTTGTTGCTCTAACTGCATTACTATAATACTTCTGGTTGAACAGATCTCATAATTCATTGCAACTCATGGAAGCAACATTTCGAGTTTGGGATGCCACCTCCCACTAAATACGAGCATCGTCTCAAAACAAAAAGGCGGCACAAGGCACTCTGTCATTTCTTACCACCCTCATAAAATTCAGGATGGAGGTAGTCAGGCTGTTCCACTACTCAGCCTTGAGAGGATCCAGACCACCCTCAAAGGTTGGAATGCGTAGTTCCCTAAATCTTTCATACAATGGTTCCCACCTATTTTCAACCTCTGATTGTTGTACCACCAGTACCATAGATGGTGGCATGACTGGTGCAGCGTCCTATGACGGAAGCTGTTGTCTCAATAATTGGATCTCCTCCTCTCGACTTTGAAGTCTGGCTTGAATATCAGCAAGCACCTGCCGCCAATTCTCAGCGGCTGGCGGAGGGTTCTGACCCTGATTATCATCTCTAGCCTTGATCTCAGTGTCGTCTAGTCGAACTGATCACCTTGGAGGCATAACTCTCCAAGTATATCTGCAATAAATGACTCAGGTTATCAAGCAATGATAAGGGGCTTTAGATGTCACCCCACGGTTTAACACCAACGATTAAGCAAATACGTGCAACTCCAATGCTAATAAGCATTTCAATAATGCTAACATACAATAGTAATGCTAATAAGCATGCCTTTTCATGTACACATAGCAGTCAAGGGCCAGGCCCTATCAGTATATTTAATGCTTCTTATGCTAACATATAAATACAAAATATCTATTTCAGTTAAGAAATTAAAATATATTCAGATCATTGGTTACCCAACAATGAGTCGAGCTTTTCTTTGATAGTGAGTGTACATGCCCATCCAATCTTCAAGAATCATTAAACATTGGCAACTATGATACCAAGTTGTAAAGCCCTACTAAACCAAGACTATTACACCATGTGTTTAAAATTGTGCTTAACTTGTTAAGTAAGACATTTGGACTAAAATTTGTAGTTAAGGTTAGTTAAATTTTGGTATAAAATTTTTTGGTTAAACATTTGTCACTTTTCATTAAAATATTTAGTATATATACATGCGATCCCAAGATAAAAGAGGAGTTTAAAAGTTAATACAAAGAAAAATAAATGAAGTACATAACAGCCGTCCTAAGCGGAAAAACTACTAAACCCTAGCTTTCCAAAAGAAGTCTCGACCATGGCAGTCGAGCAGGCTGCCTATGTACACGTCGCCCCTGAAGCTCTCCAACTCATTGCTGATCCAGCTCCACCTTGCCCTTACCTGCACCACGTAGCACCCGTGAGCCAAGGTCCAACAATAAAATTGAATCACATACAGATCGTCAACAGATTACAATTATAAACAACTTGCTTAATAATTAATAACAATATTTAATTTATTCACGCGACCATAGGGCCACCCAAGTGTGCACTGCACTTGTTTTGTTCAGAAAGATACAGAGATGGACAGGCGTAACTCACACTCCAAGCGACCATAGGGTCGTACCAGTGCTTACTACACTTCCAAATATGAACAAATATACAATGCATACACAACTCAACTACGTAAAGAAAATTTATTCACTCTAAAAAAACAGTTCAAGACCGATTCATAGCTAGTTCAATCACAGAGGCTCAATTCCTAATTTCAACAAGGGTGTAGTTTTCTTACCTTAAGTTCCGTGCGAATGACGATACGACCTCAAGTATAGTCAAAACAAATTAACGGATAATCATTAAGAACTAAACCAATTAAAAACTTCAAAGTTGATTCCTAGCCTCTGGGAACACGAATTTTACTAAACCAGGAAGTAGAATCCTTCCTGAGCCCTTAGGGTTGATTTCTCATACTCAAAACCCCTCTTTGGCTACCTTTGCCAATTCGAGCCACGATGCTCCACAAGTCAGAAAGCCCCCTGCTCTCTTTCCCTAGGCATGCACCGCAGCGCATCCCACCAGGTGCTGCAATGCCAAGGCGATTCAGAGAACCACCCTATCCTTTTAGTTCATACGGGCCGCAATGCACCAAGAACAATGCTGCGACGCAACCCCGCGAACCTAGAATTTCCAACATTTTCTCCGAGCCAAATCTCATAGAATTCACCCCAAATCATAACTAAACCAATAATTGAGCCCCAAAACCTCATTAATACACTTAAGGCAACACAAATACAAAAAAAAAATTAAAATTTAACCACAACTTTAAATTCAAACCTTGAGTTTGGGAAACTCAAGAACATCAAAATTGTAATGACCCAAATTTGCTAATAAGGCTTAGGGCCTTGATTAGCGTGCCTAGAGGGAAATAAGTGATTTATTGTTATAATATGTGAATTTGTGTGAGTATGTGATTAGAGATGAATGTTTAGGTGAATTAAATATGCATGTGGGCCACGTCTGGTTATTAGGGGCATGATTGTAATTTTAGCCCGTTGAGGGCATAAATGTGATAATTGTGAATAATTGTGATATATTTGTGATATATCTGTGTTGCACGACAGTCTTAGGGAGCGGTTAGCTAGAAAGTCACAACGGGATCGAAAATCCAACTCGGGGCGAGTCGAGGGGTAATTTGGGAATTAGACATTTTTATGGGGTTATCAAGTTATGGAAATTAATATTTGGAGATATATGTGAGGATAAGATGTTTAGGAGGGAATATTGGGGAAATTTACTATTTTGGCCTCGAGGACCTAATAGGATTTGGTAAATGAATAAATTGTCCTTGGGTTGCTTAAGGATAGAGGTTAAACTTAAGGGGCAGCTTGGTTTTTTGGCTGGGGTATTATCTGTTTTAGATGACTTAAGAATCTTCTGGAACTAAGTAAAGGAAACAACTTCTAGCTTCCCATCACTTGGTCGGTTTAGCACTTCCCTCTTGGGTGCATGATTTTGAGAGACTCTAACCAGGATTCTAAGGCTTGGAGCTTGGAAGAGGTGAGCTTTGGAGGTTGAGAAGCTAGTGAAAGCTTGAATTCATCAGCTGAGGTAAGGAGCCTAACTCTAAAATCCCTTGACTTTCAGTTGAATTATAGGTAGAGCTATAAGTTGCATGTAAACCACAATCTTGAGTTAAGTTTTGTTATGGGCTTAGTTTATATGACTGTTTTGGATTTGTTATGGAGCTTAGATGATGTGGTAGGGAGGTTCAAGCTTAATTTTGGGTTTAGGTATTGAGTTGGGGTGATTTTAGAAGGATTGGCTTGAAGGAAATGCAGGGAGAAATGGTGGTTTCCTGGGTTTGGAGGTGAGGGTCGCGGCCCCTAGGAGGGGCATGTCGCGGCCCATGTGCACGCAAGGCCCGGGGAGGCCACTGATCATGGGGCGCGCCACGACGCTTTGCCAAGCATGTCGTGGCTCGTGTGTGTTTCTAGGGAGGCATTAGGCCTCTGTTTTGAGGCAAGCTGCGACCCTTAAGGGGTTGGGTCGCGGCCCTAGTTGAAAATGCAGGGTGTCTTGTGGGATTTGACTTGGGAACCTAATTGTTAGGGCTCGGGATGGATTTTATCACCCATATTGATAAAATCCAAGGTCCTGGAGACTAGAATTATGACTATTTAATTGATTAGAACATGATGGGTGGATATTGTTAATGCGTTGTGACTAGGGTTTCGGCGAGGTTCGGACTAGGGAACTATGCTTGGGACATCGGTGGTTGGAAAGCTTGGGACACAGGTAAGAAAACTACTGTTCCCATAGAGCTTTAGTTGCAGGTCACGACCCTATATGATTAAGTTGAAGGGCTCGACCCTATATGACTATTTTGCAGGGCGTAGCTGTAACGACCAAAAATTATTAATAAGGCTTAAGGGCCTTGATTAGTGTGCCGGGAGGGCATAATTGGAGGTTATGTGAATTAATGGTGTGAGAACGCATGTTTATGAGTATTAGATAAGCATGCGAGCCCTATCTGGTTGGTAAGGGCATAATTGTTATTTTGGCCCGTTAGGGCATAATTGTTATTTTGGCCCGTTAGGGCATAAATGTGGTTATTTGCGATAAACTGTTGAGACCACATTATTATGTGGATGTATTTTTTTGCAGCTTTCGGCACGAGGCGATCCTAGGGAGCAAGTAGTGGGAAAAGTCACAATCGGACCCGATACTTGACTTGGGATGAGTCAAGGAGGACTTTGGATGTTAGATGGTTATTCGGGTTATCGGGTTATGGAAATAAATAATTGGAGACATATTTGAGGTTAGGAAGCCTTGGTGGGAATACCGGGGAATTTTTCCATTTTGCTTTCGGGGACGTTTTTGGTACCCCGAGCCTTGGGTTTAACTTAAGTAACTTAAGTAAAATAAAACAAAGGAGAGGAAATAGCTATAACTTTTCCAACTGACCCTTCCCTTCACACTCAGCACAACTCTCCTTTTCTCTCTCAAGGAAACCATGGAACCAAGGGAGGACTTGGTTGGAAACTCAATAATTTGAGCTGGAGTTGTGTGGAGGATTTCAGTAGCAACCTGAAGGTTCAGACCAGGGGTTTAGGTGAGTATTGAATTGTTGTTTAGCTGACTTAATTCTATAGTTTTGACTGGGTTCTAAGATTTTTTTGGATTTTGATATTGAAGATTGAATTGGGGCTATGGCCTGGGAATTAACTCAGCAACTAGTTGGTGGGCTTGCTCTTCAGCAAAGGTAAGCTTTTCATAATAGTTTAGCATCTGAATTCTGGGATTTCTGGTTGTTCTAAGAGGTTTTGAGTTTTTGGGTTTCAAAGATTGAGATGTTGTTTTGATGAGTTTCTAGACTAGGTTTTTGTTGGGTTATGTTGTTGAAATCATGTTAGAATGTTGGGATAATTGGATTGTTATTGGGATGGTTTAGGGTGGATTTGGGTGAGGTTCGAATGTTACAAATGGTGGTTTTTCTAGGTTCGCGGGGCTGGGCCGCGGCTCTATTCTAGAGTGCCGCGGCCCTTCAGAGCAAGGAAGAACCAGGAAGGCTCTGAGATGAGGGAGTGCTGCAGCGCCACTGGGGCAGGGCCTCAGCACATGTCTGTGTTTAGGGAGGCCTAGCCTCTGTTTCAGGGGCAGGCCACAACATGGGTTGTGAGGGCCGCGACCCTTAAGGGAATTTTTGGCCTTTTGGAGTTTTTAAGCATGGGAACCTAACCTAGGGTAATCGGGATCAATCCCGCTACCGTGTTTGGTGGAATTCGATGTCCCGGAGGCTAGAACTCTATCCGAAAACCCTTATACAATTATTGATAGAATCCTTTATCATGGTTGTGACTAGGTGTATGCTTGGGCTCTGGGCAAGATTGTTCTCAGTGGTCGTCTCTCCTAATTAAAGCACTTGGAATTTAAGGTAAGAAAACTGCACCTGTATATATGGATAGGATGGGACTAAGTGTTCCCTATATTTGTATGCATTGTTATGTGACTGTGATAAACCATGTGAGTATGTTGGGACTAAGAGTTACCTATAATTGTAAGATGGGTTGACCTTGAGTTAGAGAGCTCTGTAGGTGAGGTGTACACTGTCAGCTGCTCGGCTGCCACGTTCGAGGGATTGTACAGGGACGGGAACCTAAAACGTGTATTTTGCCATTAGAGTGGCTTGGTTATTTATTTGTTTTGGAAATTCTATAATTATGTTATTTAAACCATGATTTGGGATCCCGTGTACCAAATATTTGTTTTAATGAAAACTATTCATTTATAACCAAAATCTTTTAAACCTAACCTGTTTGTGTCGTTAAATTCACATTTTATTTAAATGACTTGATTAACAAGTCTTGCACTATTTCAAATACATAGTGTAATGGTCTTGGTTACCCAGGGCGTTACAATAGCCCTTTGATTGAATTTATGTGTTTAAGTATATGTTTAGTTATATTATGTGTACATGTAAATGAATGAACGGCGACGGCTGGGAACGGAGAAGGTCGAGAACGGAAAGGGGCCAAGAGCAGCGTTTAGCACGTGGTGTGCAAGTTGCCAGGGCGAGACCCTAAAGGACACCTGGGATATCCTCACAGTGTGGACCACGAACCCAGGGCCTGGTAAAGCGCCTGGGACGGCATGGTCGTTCATGTATAGCCTGATGATGGCTTGTTTATATGTTAAGTGTTTGATATGCATATATTATCTGCTTGTGAGGGTTTTCTTGCCGGGCTTCGGCTCACAGGTGCTCTATGGTGCAAGTAAAGGCAAGGGGAAAGTCGACCAAGCTTGAGTATGGTGAGCGTGATGAGTGATGCGTACATGTCTGGTCTGCCTGGCTGCCACGACCAAGGGTACTTTTCGGAGATGATTGTACAAAACTTAAATTTTGTTGCTTAGCCGACTCTGGTTATATTTTTGAATTGTAAATATTTCTAAACAATATTTTTGGGATCCCAAATGTTAAACGCTTTATAATCTTCAATGAATGGTTTATTTTCAATTTTTTGACTCTGATTTTGGTTTCATTACACTTTTGTCCTAAAATCTAGATTAGCGAGTTAATTGCACATTTTAAACTCACTTAGTAACGGCTCTAAGGCAGTAGGGCGTTACAAAAACTCAACAAGAATTTACCAAGAATAGGGAGAGTCCTTACCTCAATATGCTAAACTGCAACCCTAAGCTGCCCTTAACTCGATTCCTGCCTCCAACTCCTTTAAATTCCCAAGCTTAACTCAAAAATCCAAAGAACCCTAAGCACTTCAAGAGAGAAAGAGAGAAACGAGATAGAGAGAGGGGAGCTGAGTGTTTTTTCTATGTTTATTAGTCCTGAAGACTTTTCATAGCTTACTAAACTTATCCTAAGGCTTGGAAAATACCAAAACGCCTCAAGCCTAAATCCTTACTCTTTAGTGCCCTTAAGGGAAAAATCGTCTTTCGCCACCATTTTTTTGCTAAACCTCAAATTTCATTTAAAATTCCCAATTAACACACTAATCTTCCAAAAATAATATTTTCCCCCAATTATAACTCGTACTCTAATATCCCCAGTATTTCACCAAATTACTAAAATACCCCTAGGCTCACCCCGAGACGAGCATTAATCCCCGACGTGACTTTTCTGCGTTTTTGCTCACTAGGATTGCCTCGTGCCACACATCCCTAATATATCCACATAATAATGTGGTCCCACTCACAAAGCATATATAATTACAATCATACCATCAACAGGTCAAAATTACGAAAATACCTTTTTCACCAAAACGGGCCCACAATCACATTTAATACACATAATCATGCATAAATAGTAATATTGTAATACAACTCATATATTTCACATAATCACACATATATTCAATTAAAATCTCATATAAATCCATATATTCCCTCTTGACACACTAATCAAGGAAATCCTTATTAACAAATTTGGGACGTTACAAGTGCTTATACTCTAAGACTTGGGTTGACTATTTATTATTAGTGTCTTTATGTAGATGATATGTTGATCTTGAGTAATGACCCTCGCCATTTCCCCAATACACAAGAAGAGGCAGGACTCGCCAAAACTGGCCTATTTCTCCCATTGCGTGAAGCCAAATAATCCCCAGATGGCCACGATGACACCAATGGTAAGAACAAAAAGGCCCTAGCTGGACACACAAGTGAGACAAACACACATCAAAAAAATCATCTAAAGTCATCATCAGTCGTAGATGATCCGTAAGGCCCTTGTCAGTTTCTTGTCGCCTGTCGCTAGGGGCCCTCACTACTCGTCGGTGGCCCTCGCCACCCAAGCCTCATTCCGCACCAGAGTGCGCCTTCAACCATTTAATGAACATGACATGTCAGACTACCATTTTTGGTGAGACACAAATATGTCTCCAACCAAGTGTACCAAGATTTAGCCTGATTGAGAAACAAGGTGCCACCATCAACCCTTCCCATCTCCGCGTCTATAAATAGTGCAAACCAAACTTTAGCAAAGGAAAAATAATTGAGAGAAAAACAAGTCAGTTACTTTTCATTTCGAAAAGAGCTCCTTCCCATTACTATAACTGCCCCAAGAACAAGATCAAACTCAGCTTGTTCTTGAGGGTAGAAAGTTCATCAATAATACTGACTAAAGTGGACGTACATCATATTTTTTGGGCCAAACCACTATAAATCTTTGCCTCATTCATTTATTATTGCATTTATTTCTCTTTTCTCTAGTTCATTGTTCATCATTAAGATCCACTATGAGGTATTACACACAAAACAACTCTTTATTTATTGCTTTGTGCAGGTTGAAGAAAAAAACGATTCAGCAAAATCAAACACGTCTTTTCACCTTTCGATTCAAACATGAAGTTTGAAAAGAATGAAGGAACAATGGTGGCTCAATTGGAATATGCAAGTACAATAGGGATCCTAATGTATGCTGCTCAGTGCACAAGAGTAGATATTGCATATGCAGTGAGTAAACTTAGTAGGTTTACTAGCAATCCAAGTATCAAGCATTTGAAGGCTATTGAAATGATTCTAGGATACCTTAAGATTACCAAAGAATATAGCCTTCACTATTCAAATTTTTCAAGGATAATTGAAGGATATTCCAACACTTGGATATCGGGAGTGGGATATAATCTCTCCACCACTGGTTGGGTGTTTACACTTGGAGGAGGTGCTATCTCTTAGGGTTCTAAGAAGCAAACTTTTATATCACACTCAACCATGGAAACAAAATTTATAGCTTTAACGGCAACCGGCAAAGAGGTCGAGTGGCTTAGGGAACTTATGGTTGATATTCATTTTATCACGGATATGGTATCAACAATTTCAATACATTGTGGTATCAATCCACTCTTGCTAGAGCATATAATAGTTTATATAATGGGAAGTCTAGACATATTAGTCTAATACATGAATATGTGTGACAATTGATTTAAGATGGAATCATATCAATCTCATATGTTAAGACGAGTGAGAGCTTAGTAGATCCATCTACAAAACCTCTTGTGAGAAGGTTAGTAAGTTCCACTTCAAAAGGGGTGGGACTAAAACTCTAGAATAAGAGATTCACAAATGATAGCAACCCAACTCCAACCTTGATAGCATCAAGGAAAAGAGTTCAATGGGTAAGAATAAGTCATTGATAAGTGAATGGTTTCAGCACTAAAACTTTTGTGAGTTCCATCCAAGATGGTTAGTGTTGGTTCTCACCAAGTGAGGTTTAAGCCTGGGGATTTTAGTGATGTTCAATTGAACAAGCATCTATAAAGGTAGCAAAGATGTTGTAAGAACTTCACCTATGTGAACTTAGAGGTGGTGCTGTCTCTCATGTGAGCTGGAGTTTCTCCATGGAAAGTTCATGAAGGGATGAGCACATGGGCATATGAGTGCTAAGTGATAAAAGTGGGAAAACGAAGGATCTAGTGGAGGTGTGTGAGGTATCACTGATTTTATCATAAGGAAAACTTCGTTCAAGCTTTTAAGAAATGAATTATTTCGATAAGACTTTGTGGTATTTTCAGTAAGTTCAAGTTCAAGTCAAAAGACACTTTACTTTAGGCACCAATACTGTTTAGAGATAGAGGTAGAAATTTGTATTTAACCAAGTGGATGAATGTTATGAATGGTTAAAATACAAAGACTAAGTGTTATTATACAAGCTAGGAGTAAAACCCTTAATAATTTCACATAGTGAAGATGTAAAATTTGAGTTTCAATTATAGGTACTTAAAAATTTTGTTTTTGGGTTGAAAGTGATACAATGAGGTATCTAAGGATGCCCACAAATTTTGGGAGAACTTGGAGATATATTAGGTTGATTTCAGGAGTTTTGACACGTTGGGGTAGTGTTCGTCGCCACTCTTGTGGCGTAGCATTGCCTGAAACCTTACCCTAGGGTTTCAGCGATGCCAGTAGGCAATGCATCGCCTTCTCGTACGTGATGCATCGCCTGCCGTACAGATATGTGTTTTGGATCCAAATGGTGTGTTATGAGGCTCTAATCCTATTTTTTAGACCTAATGACTTTGCCTACTCTATAAATGATTTTTCATAGAGTTTTGATGGACTTGATCACTCTATCAAATCTCTCTCCAATCTCTCTCTCTCTCTTCCTTTCAAGATCTCAAGTTTTCTCCAAGAAATTCATAAAGAAAATGCTTGTCTTTGTGAATTTAAAGGCTTATTCAATCCATATTCTCATTTCCTCTTAGATAATCCACAAGCATCTATCAAGGTCTACGAAATATAGAATTAGGATAGTGATACTTCTCATGTATAAGCCTTGGTTGTATTTTGTTAAAGAAGAAGAAGTTCAAGGTGGTGTTCTAGAAAGGTTTTGAAGCTTCAAAAAGATCCTTGAAGTTTGGTCTACATACTAGGATTGGCATCCTCTAACTTAATCTTTTGTTGGCCTCTGTCAAGGATATTTGTGTGTAGATTCATAATATTTTGGTGTCGTAATCTCACTCTCCCCAACATAACGGTCCATGAACCCATTTCTTTGCAGAGCTCAAAAGATGACATAGATGGTGGAAGTGCTATACTTGTAGGTCTTATAGCATCTTCGGGATATTAATATCATTGTGTTGGTTTAAATATTAATACAATATAAATATATATAATTCTATAAGTATAGTGAAATGAAGCAAGGGAACAACGTGAAGCATAAGTATATTAATATATATATAAGTATATTTTTGAGTATTTCCCATTTTTCTCTTAAGAGTTAACAATTGTGTAACAGATATTGGGGCCATGAAACAACGTGGGGCTAAAACAGGAATTTGGGGACCCAAAAGATACAAAAATAAAAATGGGAAGCTATATGATAGATCTAGTGAAAATTGGGAACTGCACCTGCTATTTGAAAATTAGGGTTTGGATAAATTTGAAATCCCCAATTTCAAATTGAAGTCTCTTATTTTCTAATATTGAGTGGGTAAGTATTTTATTTAAGTTTGTTTATGTTACATTAATTTTTTGCTAAATTGTTAAGTTTCTATTACTAAAAATCTAAAAATGAGAGTAATTATATGATAGATATATAGGTATATATGAAACACATTCTTTTAAATCTCTATTGTTATAATAGATAGTAATTGATTGAAAATATGTCTTTGTTTTTTTTTTTTTTGAATTAATTACAATCTTTATTTTTATATTTTAAGTTATGTATTTTGCGGTAGGTTTAATTATATGATTCTTCAAAAAAAAATTCTCATTTTGTTTTTGGATAGCATTGAAGAATATCTTTATATTGGAAAAAAAGTGTTTGATTTTAGTTTTTTTTCTTCTCATTATTATATGACACTAGTTAACAATAAAATAAAATAAAAAGGAAACTGCTAGCTCAAAACACATACTTGTACACATGTCAAACTATAACTTTCATTGTTGGGTAGAATAAAAAGGGTCAAAGAATAAATATTAGAGAAAAGTAAATACGATCCATGGAATAAGATTAAAGAAAAGATTAGAGAGAAAAAAAAAGTGTGAAGAGTAGTTCTCATAAAAAGTTATAGAAATATTCATGAATATTATGCAATATATTTTTTACTAATTATTTCAGAAATATAAAATAATGTGTCTATGATTTATAAAATGTTTTAGTGATTCCTTTAAAGAAAAGATTTACTGATTTGAAACACATGGTATAAGCTCTCTAGGACTCAACATGATTTCTATTTAAATTATATTTATGTAAACTTTTTAAACTTAAATGTCAACATCTAACATTTTCCTTTTATTATAATGTTGACAATAATGTTTAGTTTAATATTTTGATTGGTCTTAAAGTATTGGATTGGTAGCTAATTGCAAAAGGTGTGTTGTATTCAATTTTAAAATTTTTTTTAATCTTTTTTAATTTTGAATGATAATTGTATAACTTTAGTGGAGTTTGAATATCTTAGATATTCATCCGTAGTGAAGTAAGTCCTGAGAATTATGTGTGTTGCTGTGATAATAGAAGGTTGAAAACTTGCATGTCTTAGTGAAGTAGGTCTGGGAATTGCGTGTGCTGCGGTGATATATGGGTGAAAACTTGTGTGTTGTTTGATTTGTTTTAATTGTTGGTGTCACGACTCGAGCCCTAGGTTGTGGCAAATTTATAATATCCATAACTTGGGTGATCAAAGATCAAACTTTGACCCTTGGTGGAAAATAGTCTTTATAAATGATCCTTTAGTTTATATTAAATAGTACTATAATTATAAGTCAAAACAATGGAATAACTCCTATAATTATATATAAAAATATTAATGATAAAAGCAGGATCATTTATCATTATACATAGAACAATAATATCCCCACAGTTATGTAGTCACCAAAATAAGTCATAAACACTCAATATAATACTTAGTATCCACCATACCTCATTCCTAACTATTACATAGATAATTTAGATATACAGACCACTAGGTTCCAAATTGAATACATATATAACATCCAAAAGATAGGACAATGGCACTAAACACATTAGCTTCATCAATAATTCACCTTATCCACAATCATGTCACTAGGATCCTGGAACGGGAGAGATATAGAGGGTGAGCTTATAAAGCCCAGCAGGAAAGCAACTAATAACATAGGACCCAAATGTTTAATACAAACCCTGCATGGTTAGCTTTGAAAACAAAACATACATCATCATTTATGAACCAAAATAGAGAGAAATCACAAATAATCATAAGAGCATAGCTACAAGTGCACATCACACCGTCCACTAGATCCCTAGTTCCCGTTACCCACCATAGAAAAACCGACATCCTAAACCGGGCAGCCGGACCTGATAACCACCACAAGGGGGAGGCTCAGAACACTTTCTGTATACAGATGCTAGGTCTTTACACCTATAGGTAAGTGGACACCTGATCTACCTATGATGACATAGAGACTAGGTCGTAAAACAACAACATGCACAATTCATGATCACTATGGCTCTCATCACACTATACCGATTAACCCTTTCTACAACACATGATGATAACTTTTTGAAAAAAGTATTATAATAAGCGATGTAAAATAGCGGCAGAGTAAATTTTTTTTTGACCAAAAATTAGGCGGTAACTTTTCCTAAAAGCCTGGATAATCTAAAAAATTTATTTACTAAAATTTTGTACAGTCACATTCCTCTTTTGCTATCCTTCCCCTTTCATTGTGAAGAGACTCTCTTCGTTCCCCTTCTCTGCTAAAATTTTATAAATTTGTGCTTCGATTCCTCTTGTTGTCTTCACCATCTACCGTCATGTTCAGTAGCTCCGATTATCTTTGCAAGTCTCCTATCATAAAAGAGAAACAAAGTGACTTTGGTCGAACTTGATGCTGGGCTTCTTCTCAGTGGATTGCCATTATCCTTTACTAGGGATGCTTCTCTCTTTACTAATTATTAATTAATAGGGCTGTTCATGAAATCCAGAAACCTAGGTCCCGAACCCCAACCAATCCAGACCAAACCGTCTGAGACCGCACCAAAAAAATTCGACGCTGATGGTCTGGTTATCTAGACCATTTTCCTTCACTGTGGTTCGGTCCCGGTCTCAACATTATACTTGCCAGTTCAAACCAGACTAGACCGATGATTATAATTTTTTTATACTATATATATACATATATGTTAAGAGAAAATAAACCCTAAACATACATGCGCCTCCCTTCTTCCTCTTCCTCACACTCTTTCTCGGTCACTCTCATTCTCTTCTAGTTCTCACTGTCTCACTCACAAATCGACGGCTACTGTAATGAGAAGTATGATAAGGGAAAAGGTGTTGTTGGCACCCAGCTTTTGGGTGAAAGAGCACAAATTATTCTAAATGAAGTTCGAGATTTGTCCCATTTTAATCGTATCCAATGTCTAGAGCATGTTGGTATTTTCTATATTCTTTGTGTTTTTGTAATATCTGTATCTTTTTGAAGTGTATTCCTTGTTAGAACTTATAGTGTTACCTCTGTGAATTCTCACTTTCTCCCAAATAGGAGAGCATTTCCAACCTATTATGCAGGGATTGGAAAATGCAAGTCATTCTGCTGCAATTGTCTGTAGCCTTCTAATGTTGTTTTGGTATGAGGCTAATTATAATTATTTGGTTATGTGGTGAATCAATACTATTAGTTCAAGTTTCCAATTTTATTTTTTTAATGATCATGTTTATAGTCTTTTTTTTGTCATTTGTAGATTGTTGATGTTGTCCTGAAGGACTACATATCTGTTCACCTTGATAACAATCATGACAAGTTCAATTTGCTCATGTTAGCTACAATTCCCCATTTATTTTTTGTGTTTGCATCTTGTTCCTAAATAGTTATTTTTACTTTAATTGTTATGATGTGTTTTAATCTTTTCTTTTCTAGAATTACTGAGCTTGTTTTTTTTCTTTTTTGTTTCTTGTTGTTTCCAGTTTTATGGTGCAACAACATTTTTCATTCATAGATCAGACATCAGTGTCTCCTTGATTATCCTTTATATGAAGGTAAGAGCTTAATGGCTCATTATTTTGAAATAAATTTTAGTACTAGAAATTTTTGTTAGTACTTTCTTTAAAATTACTAAAGAGATGTCAAATAAGAATATGAAATGAATAGTGTGGCACTAGAATATTGAAGTGCTAGTGTGGTAGTGAACAACTAGCAGAACATGTTTACTAACTACTCTAATACTTGTTTTCAAGTAACACTCTCTATTAGTACCAAGGCACTCAAAGTACTAAGTCATTTGCTCTAGAATGATTAATTGCTCTGTACTGATTTTGAAAAGATACATAATCTAACAGGGAAAAGTAAACAGGGGACAATTTTGAATATTGAGATGAACCAATAGAGGGAAATTCAAAATCTGTAAAGTAAACAGTCCAACATTAACATGTTTGACAACCAAACCCCATATGTTGTTCGTTCACGTCTGCAGTACGAGAGACAAGCAGTGGTTCTAATAGCGGTACTACTCATTGAAACCCCAAACCATCCCATACCTACATTCGAATCATCAGTAATAGCAGGAAGATGGATGTAAAGGCCATATAGTTGAACTTTATTTAGTAAACAAAAAACCATAAAATATATATATATATATACAGATCGATCATCTTTAACGTAAATTATAAGCTAGTGTGTATCATTACCTAACCCAATGGCTTCTGAACTTTTCATCAGTCTGATGCATTTGCATGATTCTGTGAACATTTTTCCCCATATTGATAACAAAAAATTAAAATAGAAATCTAAATTATGTGGAGGTCATGTCAAGTTAGATAATGTCTACTAGCAAATCTTAGCTACTTTGGTATGGTCTCATTCCATGGCAACTAATTTCCAAAACCAAAATGATGAAAGTATAATAAATTATTTAATGGCTACAAAATAGAGAGAATGGGGGATTACACTATTATATTTTTTTTAGTGGACAAATCTTAATGAATAGAAATCTAAATTTACAATTATATGCTTCACTTTTGTCCCACTACTTGAAAATTAGCTAAAAACGTGTACTTTGAAGACTGAATATCTTTATTCAACTCTAATAAATCAAAATTTAATAAACGTCTCTTTTTGAGCTATTTTTTCTTGTTGGTTTCAGTTCTTTCAATTAAATTTTCCAACTTTTGACTTGTGTTAAGGGTGAGAGGGTTGTGGTATGGTTTTTTTAGTGCAACATAATTGAAATTAATGAGTTTCGCACTGTTTCTATTATTTAGTTGTTTTAAATTTAAGAAAAAAAAATGGCTAAGCTTAGTATCTAATTAATTAATAAGCATGGATCTTATTATTGTAGTTGGGATTCAAAATAAATTTGGGCATCTCTATTATTTGGACCATTTTTGTAATTTATTTACATACTAGAGCAAATTAATTATTTGGACCATATTTGGGTTGTATTGAAAGTGTAAATTTGGCAATTGTAATCTCAATAAGTTTTCTTATAATGTGGGTAAGCTATTTTGGAGAATGAGTCCCGAATGAGTTACTATGCTAGTATATTTATTCTATTTATATTGAGTATTTTTTGTCTTCTTTTTAGTCAATATTATATGGGTTAATTTTAATTTGTTGGTTATTTCATTGCATTGACTATCAATTTCAAAGTTTATTTTTTGGAAGTGAGACATAGATTACTTTCGTGGATTAGTAAGATAATGTTATTTGGATTTATTTGATATGCTATGTTTGTATCTATTTATCTGTAAAAAAAATTAGTCTAACTACTTAAGACAATCTTTTTTGAAGAATATATTACTAAGCTTTGCTCAAATAATGCATAAAACTACTTGATGGAATGATTCTATTGATTCTCAACCCTGTATCATTTCTTAATTTGGCATATTTTTTAAGAGATAACGATTGCCAATGTTAGAGTAGACCATTATTTCTATAGCATTGGAATAATTTTTTGTAAATTATTTGGCTATCCTAGAATTTATTTTGAGGACCTTAGCTTATGATTTTATGTGTTGGAGATACACAACAATCATATATTATTTTGGAGTATAGATTATTGTGTGTACAAAATATAATATGCATTTTATGGAAATTAGACCATAGTTTAAATTTGATTTCATTTAAATGCATTGTTCACTCATTATTGGAGGTAATGGGTGGTTATTAGTGTTCAAGAGCATACTTTTTATATTATGGAGAAAGAAGAGAGAATTTAAGCACATGATTAGTGCACCAAGCACTATGTTACTCCACCACTTAAGATAATGGAGGGAAAATGAATATTTCAAATGGTGTAGTGACTAGTGTAAGGGAGAGTAGAGGGGGCAGTTACCATTATTCTTCACAACCCTCATTTTCAAAATCTAAAGAGAGAGAATTAGATAGCAAAAATAGAGAACTTGTGCTCTCAAGTGGTTCAACCAGCCTAAGAATTCTTCTTATGGTAAGTTTCAATTAAATTTTCTTTAAGGATTTTAGTATGAATATGTCCTTAGAGATCTCTTGATGTTATAAGGAATTGGAAACCAACTTTGGAGAAGGAAACTCCATAGTCTCGGCTAAGAGAATTCAAGAGCAAGGGGTATGTAACACTTTGGTTTTCTGAAAGGGTTCGACCATGATGGTCTCTCAAAGAATCGTTGTTCTTGATTATGGAAACTAGAAAACAAATAGAATTGGAGAAAACATAGATTCGGCTAGTTAGTTCACTGATTCACTAGTTAGTTTATCAAATATATATATATAAATCAGTGTGCAAATGGGAGAGCTGTTTGCCTAAAGGTTTGAAAAATATATTTACATAATTATAGCTTTGAAAACCGTAACATCCACCCTCACCGTCCCTCTCCTTCTTTGTTTCTCTATGTGTGAGGTATGATTTTTTTGTTTGCTATTTCAATTTGAATATAATCAATAAACATATATTTTTTGTATTATATGTTTGTGTGTGTTAGTAGTTTTTTGTATTATATATTTTTTGTATTATAATCAATAAACATATCTCTATGTGTGTGTTAGTAATTTTGTATTATATATGCTACTATGCTAGTATATTTATTCTATTTATATTGAGTATTTTTTGGTCTTATTTTTAGTCAATATTATATGCACTAATTTCAATTTGTTGGTTGTTTCATTGCATTGACTATCAGTTTCAAAGGTTATATTTTGGAGGTGAGAGATAGATTACTTTCGTGGATTAGTAAGATAATGTTACTTGGATTTATTTCATATGCTATGTTTGTATCGATTTATCTATAAAAAAGATTAGTCTGACTACTTAAGACAATCTTTTTTGAAGAATATATTAATAAGCTTTGCAAAAATAATGCATAAAACTATTTGATGGAATGATTCTATTGATTCTCAACCCTGTATGCTTTCTTAATTTGGCATATTCTTTAAGAGATAAGGATTGTAAATGTTAGAGTAGATCCATGCATCATGTTGTCTATATATATATATATAAATGCTTTTATGAGAAGAAGACTGATGAGTATGTTTTGTTTTATTTTATTCAGGTTACTGGAAAACTTATAGCCTTGAATGGTAATGGTTTGGATGCATGCTTGCGAGATATATGTGCTTATCTAGATCTTGTTATTGATGGTAAGCTTCCTTTAAATCATGATATACTTTAATATTTGCTGGTACTCTTTTCTAATATTTCTTTAACTCCCCCATGACATGTCCTATTTTACATATTCTTCTTTTTGGAAGCATTGCTTCTTCTTCATTTATCATGATTTTGTTTTGAGCGTAAGAGGCTTATTAAGTAGAAAGTATTGATTGGTGGTGAATAATGCATATTTATTGATCTCAAATGTTAAATTAAATTACATTTTAATTAATATTTTCAGGAAATTAATGAAAAATATTTTTTTACAATTGAAAATATTAAGTATGAATTTAATTTGGTTTATTTTGCAGGAATTATGTTGCATTTTGGTACAAATAAAAAGAAAGAAATGGAAAATTGATATTTTTGCAAAGAAAAGCCCATAAAGTAGCAGCCCAGTTCGCCAGCCTTTCTCCACGCCTAACCCGGGTCCGCATGAAGCTTCCTGGAAGAGTTGATTGCACACAAGTCCAAATTTAGCATTAATTGTGTTGATTTATGCGGATTCTGAGGCAGCATTCACAAAATAATAGTCTTGATTCTCTCGACCAAATTCAGATTGATTTCCATCACAAATTAAAGAATATTAAGAGATTGAATTCTGATGCATTTTCATTGGGATAACCGAATAAGCTAATTTATTTCTATTTATTTGGAATTAAATTAGTTATTTATTTTCCTTAAGAATTTAGGTATTTCAAAACACTATAAAGGGGAGAATGTCTTCTTTTTTTTTGGTGTGTAATTTTTCATTGGCAAAAATTATAGTAAATTTTAGTCTTATTTTGTCTATCTCTTCTCATATTTTCTCTTTAGATTATTGTGAGAATGACTAGCATTTTTGGCTAGTTTCTTCGATAAGGTAAATGATGATCCTATATGCAAGGTGAAATTTATTTGTGTTTTGATTCACCAAATACTTAAAGTTTATACATTTGAGTAATATATTTTTCTTCTATTTTTCTCTATCTCTATATCAATATATTTATCTATTTAGTATTATATAGAAATAGTCATGCTTTTTCTATGTGAATATAATTAGTACAAATATATTGATATTGTAATTTTATGATTAGTCTTTTATTGCATTATTGCCAATAAGGTATATTGTCATTCTTAGATTTTTCATAAGATTATTTTCTAAGTTCCTAATGTGAGAATTGTTATTACTCGAATACATTTTATTATATATGTTCTTCATGTTTTATCTTCCGATTAAATTGTTGGGAAGTGAACGATTTAATTGTGTTATATGTGTGAATCAAAATCCAAATAAATAAGCCAAACATATAGGTGATTCTTGAAACCTTATCACTTTTGTTATTGAATTTTTCTACCAATTTTATTTGCTTTAATTTTATTTTCAACATTTTCTCAAAAACTACCAACGATTTATTTACTTTTTGCGCTTAAAGTTCTACTAATCACTTTTTGATAAGATATCTCTCTGTGGACACGACCGCCCATACTACACTACAACAACCGCTTTGTGAAGACAAGTTTGGGCGTAATCAAATTTTGGCGCCGTTGCCGGGGAGATAAATATCAAAAGCTTAGTGGAATACATGGCCAAGAGGTAAGTCATTTTAGTTTTATTATTTGCTTTCTTTGTAAGTGTATATAATATTAGTGTTACCACATTATTGTTAGCTACTAATTTTGTTTATTTTGAATTTGTATTCTATTAATACGTTTTATTTATATATATTTTATATTAGTGATTTTTTTTTCTTCTCTTTCCTTTATGCGTTTTCTTTTCTTTTCCAATTATAGCTCATTGTCATTAGTTTACATATAATTTGTAGTGTTTATTTTGATTTTGATTTTACACCTTTTTTTTTTTTTTAATTCGTTAGGAATAATTAGTGTTGCATATAGGACTAATTTGTGTTTTTTTTTTCTTCTTACAGTATTAGTTTCATTATATATAAAAAAAAATTTAGTCATTAATTTTCTTTATATGTTATTTTTATTTTTAGTATTAAATTTTGTTTAATTGATTGCTTCCAAATTATCATTCATTGTTAATATAATAACTATTTGTCATTTAATTATTTTGTTTCTAATTTTACTTTTTAGCTTTAAATTTATAGATTTAAAATTTTTAGATAATAACTTAGGTCTCATAATTTGTGTAACATTAGGTTTTAGATTAGCTTTAATTTAGGTTCTTCCTCTTTAACTCTTGTTTTTTTTTTTTTTTTAAAAATCATAAAATTCAAAAAAAAAAAAAATCAAAAAAAATATCATAAAATTTAGCATAAAACTTTTAGTATTGGGAACAATAGTGTAATGCTACAAGTGGTAAAAATTGAGAGTATTCTGTCTAAAAAGATTGGCTTTTAAGGTTTGTGATAGAGTACCCTCTACACTTTCCTGGGAACTTGGTTCTGTCTAGGAAAGTGTGGGACGAAGCGGTACCTTGGCAACCTTCTCAATCGGCCTGGGAATATTTCTTGTGTATGCCCTTGTATTATTACATTTTTAAACTTGTTACTATTTAAAAAAAAAAAAAACAAGCTTGTTCTTTCAAAATAAGTAAATTATTTTACTTATTGGTCATTTGGTTGAAAAGGTTTGAATTGTGATTTTTTACACTCATCTAGTAACCTCGGGGAGTTCTGGTGAGGCATGTGAGATCATTTCAAATTGTCCAAATTTACCAAGGAACAAGTTTAACAAAAACAAAAAAACAAAAAAATAAAAAAAGAAAAGAAAAGAAAAAGGTCTCGTTTTTGAAAGTGGATGAATCGTCATAGAGATGAACTAGGGAGATTTGTTAGGAGACCCGACACCCCTAGTGACAATTCTTCTGATACATCCAACATTTCCTCTCCCACCTCAACAATTGCTCATAATCCTTTCGCAATGGCTCATCATGAGGAAATTCAGCAGAGAAGTCTGAATGACTATCTCCATCCTACTCGTACTCCCACCCCTTCTTGTATCATCTTTCCACCTAATATGCCCAACTTTGAATTTAAACCGGGCATGATTCAACTCTTGCCAAATTTCCATGGTTTAGAAAATGAAAATCCTTATGTGCATATTAGGGAATTTGAGGAGGTGGTAGCCACTTTCTATAACCAAGCTAATATCGCAGATACTGTGCGATTGAAGTTTTTTCCTTTCTCTTTGAAGGATAAGTCTAAAAGCTGGTTATACTCTCTGAGACCAAGGTCTATTGGAACATGGGATGAAATGACATCGTCATTCTTCCACAAATACTTCCCTAACCACAAGACCAATGGCTTAAAAAGACAGATTTCTACTTTTTCCCAAAAAGACAATGAAACTCTCTATCAAGTCTGGGAAAGGTTTAAGGAACTGTTAACTCTTTGTCCCCACCATGGCTATGAAAAATGGCGCCTAGTCAGCTATTTCTATGAAGGCCTCACTATTCGTGAACGCCAGTTTGTAGAAATGATGTGCAATGGTGAATTCCTTCAAAAAGATCCTGAAGAAGCCTTGGAATATCTCAATGAGCTTGCAGAAAAATCTCATACCTGGACTGGTCCAAGTGCTACTGAAAGCACTAACCGAAATCGACCAGCAGGAATTTACCAATTGAGGGAGGAGGATAGCCTTAAAGCCCAAGTTGAGTCCTTAACAAAGCAACTTGAGACATTTAAGACAAAAGGTGGGCAAAGACTTCATATGATTGCCCGAGCAGAAACACATGAGCCATGTTTTGTGTGTGGAGGAACAGATCATTTAGCTAAGGACTGCTTAGCTTTTAGTGAAATGAGGGGGGTTTATGATGAGCAATGCAATGCCTTAGGGGCCTATAATAAGCCATTCTCTCATACGTACAACCCTGATTGGAGAAACCACCCAAATTTCAGCTGGAGAGATCCCAACCAAGCACAATCTTCTGGAGGGCAATGGAGAAATGAGCACCAGTCTCAACCATCAAAAGCTCAACTTGCTCCTCAATATAATGCTCCTCCTCAAAGGAGTTCTCTTGAGAACGCCCTTCATTCATTCATGGAGGAGCAAGCCAAAATAAATCGTCAAATGATGGAAGAAATCAAGGAAATGAAAAGTCAATTTTCAAAACTGACTGGATCCTTGGTTAATTCTGAAAGAGGCAAACTTCCTTCTCAGCCTCAATTCAATACACAAGGGCAACATATGGCTTAAACCTCCAACTCTAACGATCAAAACGTTAAGGAGGCTAATGCCATCACAACTAGAAGTGGTAAAGCTTTGGAAGATCCACCAATACCAAATACTACTTCAAAATTTCCAAATGTTGTCTCTGAAAGTGTGCCAACCAATGCTTCTGCAAAAGTTCCATTTCCCCAGGCTCTAAGACCTGCTGGGAAAATTCCTGAGAATCGAGGATAAATCCTTGAGCACTTGACACAAGTGAAGATAAATCTTCCTTTGCTTCACATCATCAAACAAGTGCCAGCCTACGCTAAAATCATCAAGGATCTTTGCACTGTAAAAAGGAAGCATCATGTCAAGAAGACTGCTTTCTTGACTGAGCAAGTTAGTGCGGTAATTGAACAAAAGACACCGCCAAAATACAAAGATCCTGGTTGTCCCACCATTTCCTGTCAAATTGGGACTCATGAATTCAGCCAAGCCTTGTTAGACTTAGGAGCGAGTGTCAATCTCATGCCTTATTCTGTCTACTCGCAACTTGGTCTTGGTGAAATCAAGCCTACTTCTGTAGTCTTACAACTGGCTGATCGTTCTATTAAGAAGCCTCGGGGTATTGTTGAGGATGTTCTTGTTCAAGTTGACAAATTCTATTACCCCGTTGACTTTCTCATTCTGGATACTCAATCTGTGGTTAACATGGAGTCAAAAATCCCTATCATACTTGGAAGACCTTTCCTTGCTACAGCTAATGCCCTTATTAACTGTAGGAATGGTCTCATGAAAATATCTTTTGGGAATATGACTCTCGAGGTCAATATTTTTCATGTTGCAAAGCAACCACATGATGATGATGAATGTTATCAGACATTTCTGATTGACACGCTCATTCCTGAGGAGATTCAATTGCAAAGCAATTCTGATGATCTTGATGAACTCCTCTCTTTTTCTGAAAGTTCTGGTTTTGATGAGTCGATTAATGAAATTTCTTGTTACAAAGACTCACAAAACAGAAGAACAAAGTTTTGGCAACCTCGCTTTGAAGAGCTACCTAGTGAAAGGGAAAAGCCAAAACCTTCTGCTGAAGAGGTTCCTATTGTTAAGTTAGCCCAACTACCTGAGGGTTTAAAACATGTCTTCTTGGGAGATGGTGATACCTTTCCTGTAATCATTTCGTCCAAACTCGATCCTTCACAAGAAATTAAGCTAATTAAGCTACTGCAAAAGCTTAAATCTGCATTAGGTTGGACGATCGCTGATATTAAAGGCATTAGCCCTTTAATTTGCTCCCATCGAATCAATCTAGAGGATGGGGCAATCCCTCGAAGAGATCCTCAAAGAAGACTAAACCCCACAATGAAAGAAGTTGTGAAAAATGAAGTGCTGAAACTTCTGGATGCTGACATCATTTATCCAGTGGCTGATAGCAAATGGGTTAGTCCAACTCAGGTAGTGCCTAAAAATTCGGGTGTAATTGTTGTTGAAAATGAGAAAGGGGCCCTTGTCCCCACAAGAACTGTGACGGGTTGGCGCATGTGCATTGACTATCGAAAATTGAATTCTGCCACCCGCAAAGATCATTTCCCACTCCCATTCATCGACCAAATCCTTGAACGTGTGGCTGGTCATCCTTTTTATTGCTTTCTTGATGGCCATTTAGGCTATTATCAAATTGAGATTGCAATGGAGGATCAAGATAAGACCACTTTCACATGTCCTTTTGGTACTTATGCTTTTCGGCGTATGCCATTTGGACTGTGTAATGCACCAGCCACCTTCCAAAGGTGCATGATGAGTATTTTCAGTGACATGGTTGAAAAATGTATGGAAGTATTCATGGATGATTTAACAGTCTTTGGAAACTCTTTTGACGCATGCCTTCTTAATTTAGAAGCTGTTTTGACACGATGTATTGAGAAAGGTCTTGTGCTCAATTGGGAAAAATGCCATTTCATGGTATCTTTAGGCATAGTCTTGGGACACATTGTCTCTGAAAGAGGAATTGAGGTTGATCAGTCTAAGATTGATCTCATTTCTAATTTGCCCACTCCAAAAACCGTCAAAGATGTGAGATCTTTTCTTGGGCATGCTGGTTTTTATAGGAGGTTCATTCAAAACTTTTCAGCGATTTCTCGTCCGCTATGTAACCTCTTAGCCAAAGATGCTACTTTTGAGTGGACGCCTACGTGTGAGGATGCCTTTCGAACACTTGTTGCAAAATTGACCTCCGCCCCTATTATGCAGTCACCTGATTGGGATTTGCCTTTTGAAATCATGTGTGACGCAAGCAATTTTGCTGTAGGAGCTGTTTTGGGACAACGAAGGGAGGGGAAACCTTTTGTTGTCTACTATGCAAGTCGAACTCTTAATAGTGCTCAAATGAACTATTCCACTACTGAAAAAGAGTTGCTTGCCGTTGTCTTTGCTCTTGACAAATTCTGAGCATACTTGATTGGCTCACCTATTACAATCTTTACAGATCATTCTGCCCTTAAATATCTCCTTTCCAAAAAGGATGCTAAGGAGCGCTTAATACGGTGGATCCTTTTATTGCAAGAATTTGACATCACAATCAAAGACAAGAAAGGTGTTGAAAATGTCGTGGTAGATCACTTATCCCGACTTGAATTCAGTGATTCCGCTGATGGTCCACCTATTCGTGATGATTTCCCCGATGAACAATTGCTTACTGTTACTAAGTTACCATGGTATGCACATATTGTTAACTACTTAGTAACAGGTGAACTTCCTTCTGATTGGAGTTCACAAGACAGACGCAAGTTTCTGGTCGAGGTGCGCAATTTCTATTGGGATGATCCATACTTGTTCAAGTATTGCCCCGACCAGATCATGCGGAGATGCATCCCTGATGATGAGGTGTCTAGTGTTTTGAACTTTTGTCATAATGATGCTTGTGGTGGTCACTTCTCTGTGAAGAAAACTGCTGCAAAAATCTTACAGTGTGGTCTTTATTGGCCCACTTTGTTCAAAGACACCAATGAATTATGTCGTTCATGTTTGAGGTGCTAGAAGTTAGGCTCTTTGTCCCGTCGTCATATGATGCCTTTGAACCCAATTCTTGTGATTGAGATATTTGATTGTTGGGGGATAGATTTCATGGGACCATTTCCATCGTCTTCTGGTTACATTTACATTCTCCTTGCTGCGGATTATGTTTCCAAATGGGTCGAGGCTGTACCCTGTCGAACCAACGATAATGCAACAGTCACCAAGTTCTTGAAAGAGAATATTTTGTCAAGGTTCGGTACGCCTCGTGCCATCATTAGTGATCAAGGCACTCATTTTTGCAATAAGTCTTTTGAGGCTCTCATGCGCAAATATGGTGTACTTCATAAGGTTGCTAAATCCTATCATCCGCAAACCAATGGGCAAGCGGAGTTAGCCAATAAGGAGATAAAACAAATTCTGGAAAAAACGGTAAATCCCGACCGAAAAGATTGGTCTTCTCGTCTTCTTGACGCACTCTGGGCATACCGTACTGCTTTCAAATCCCCTCTTGGGATGTCTCCCTATCGGCTTGTTTATGGGAAAGCCTATCATTTGCTTGTTGATCTTGAGCATAAGGCATATTGGGCTGTCAAAACCTTTAATTCTGATCTATGTGCTGCAAGCATTAATCGCAAACTCCAGCTGTCTAAAATTGAGGAGTTGAGAAATGAGGCATATGATAATTCCAGGATCTACAAGGCAAAAATGAAAGCTGCTCATGATAAACAGATCTTGCGAAAGCATTTTGAGGTGAATCAAAAGGTGCATCTTTATGATTCTCGGTTGCATTTCCATCCAGGTAAGTTGAGATCGCGGTGGACTGGCCCATTTTTGGTAAAACAAGTTTTTCCCAACGGTTCTGTTGAAGTTGAGGACCCAACTGATGGGAGAATTTTCAGAGTCAATGGCCAAAGATTGAAGCATTACATCGAGAGTGTGAGTCATGTTGAAGAGGTCCTTCTTGAGGACCCTGTTTATACACTCTGAGTTGTTTATTTCTTTTACATGTTTTATTTTATTTTATTTTTCTGCTTTTCTTTTAGTTTTGTGTGTTTTCGTTTTTTGTTTGTTTTTGGTTTGTTTTGTTGCTATCAGGTTGTTTCAATTATCGCCCCGTGGATATTGTCATCTTCTAGGTGTTCTCTTTCCCTATCTTTTTCATTGCATATTTGTTTTGACATTGAGGACACTGTTTGATTTTCGGTTGGGGGTGGTGAGCTCTCGTGAGCTTTCATTTGGAGAATTACATTGTTGTGCTGAATTTTTAAGTCAAATTTTCTCAAAATTTTCTAAGCATGATTGAAATATTTTGTTTGAGTTGGTTTTTGCTATGTTTAGCTATTAAGGAGTGATTTCCAGAGTTCTTTAATGCACTTTCCAAACATGTGGTAAGATGGTTGTTAACACAAATAGTTGAGAAAATTTTCAAGTTTAAAGTTTTCCATTTTTTTTGGTGAGTTGTGAGAGTTGAGAAAACGACTTTTTGAACTTTTATTGATCATTTGAGTTGGTCAAATCAGATTTTTGGAATTTAAACATGACATGTACTGGAGGGATAATTTCATGTTTAAAAGAGCCTTTGTTGTAATGTTATTTTCATGTTTCTTTTTGTTCATGTATTTAGGTGTTGCCTCTTGTCAAAAAATTAAAAAAAAAAAAAAAGTGTTCCATATACAAAAAAATGAATGAAAGAAACATCACTTCATATGTTTCTTAAAAAAAAAAAAAAGTGTTCTTTTCTATATTTATAATTTTCTTTTAGTTGGCTCTTTATTCTTCGAGTTTCTTGTGTAAATCCCAAAGGTTGTTTGTCATTTGAATTTTAATTATTTGATTTGTCTATCTTGTGATCAATATTTGTTCAAATTGTTTGTCCTAAAAAGTTTGTCTTCTCTCATTTGAGCGCTAATTGTTACAATTCCAACTCCAAGAGTGTCATCTCTCCCATTAAAAAATACTTTCAATGCCTGTGAGGAAATTGGAGTTGAGACCTTTACGCTTTTGAAGTTTTTCGATACTATTTGTGTTATGGCTTGTGGTAAGAAATGGATATGGTTTGGTGCACACACACACAACTCTGGGGTTACAACTGAGTAGCTTGCATAACACTTTCTAATTTCTTGATGATATTTTAAAATGCATGGCTAGTTTTGATTGGTTTGACTTGATTATTCAGCTTGATAATTTTCTTCTCCGCTTGAATTTCTAGGGACTAGCAATAAGCTGGTTGGGGGTTGTGATTGGTGGTGAGTAATGCATATTTATTGATCTCAAATGTTAAATTAAATTACATTTTAATTAATATTTTCAGGAAATTAATGAAAAATATTTTGTTACAATTGAAAATATTAAGTATGAATTTAATTTGGTTTATTTTGCAGGAATTATGTTGCATTTTGGTACAAATAAAAAGAAAGAAATGGAAAATTGATATTTTTGCAAAGAAAAGCCCATGAAGTAGCAGCCCAGTTCGCCAGCCTTTCTCCACGCCTAACCCGGGTCCGCATGAAGCTTCCTGGAAGAGTTGATTGCACACAAGTCCAAATTTAGCATTAATTGTGTTGATTTATGCGGATTCTGAGGCAGCATTCACAAAATAATAGTCTTGATTCTCTCCACCAAATTCAGATTGATTTCCATCACAAATTAAAGAATATTAAGAGATTGAATTCTGATGCATTTTCATTGGGATAACCGAATAAGCTAATTTATTTCTATTTATTTGGAATTAAATTAGTTATTTATTTTCCTTAAGAATTTAGGTATTTCAAAACACTATAAAGGGGAGAATGTCTTCTTTTTTTTTGGTGTGTAATTTTTCATTGGCAAAAATTATAGTAAATTTTAGTCTTATTTTGTCTATCTCTTCTCATATTTTCTCTTTAGATTATTGTGAGAATGACTAGCATTTTTGGCTAGTTTCTTCGATAAGGTAAATGATGATCCTATATGCAAGGTGAAATTTATTTGTGTTTTGATTCACCAAATACTTAAAGTTTATACATTTGAGTAATATATTTTTCTTCTATTTTTCTCTATCTCTATATCAATATATTTATCTATTTAGTATTATATAGAAATAGTCATGCTTTTTCTATGTGAATATAATTAGTACAAATATATTGATATTGTAATTTTATGATTAGTCTTTTATTGCATTATTGCCAATAAGGTATATTGTCATTCTTAGATTTTTCATAAGATTATTTTCTAAGTTCCTAATGTGAGAATTGTTATTACTCGAATACATTTTATTATATATGTTCTTCATGTTTTATCTTCCGATTAAATTGTTGGGAAGTGAACGATTTAATTGTGTTATATGTGTGAATCAAAATCCAAATAAATAAGCCAAACATATAGGTGATTCTTGAAACCTTATCACTTTTGTTATTGAATTTTTCTACCAATTTTATTTGCTTTAATTTTATTTTCAACATTTTCTCAAAAACTACCAACGATTTATTTACTTTTTGCGCTTAAAGTTCTACTAATCACTTTTTGATAAGATATCTCTCTGTGGACACGACCGTCCATACTACACTACAACAACCGCTTTGTGAAGACAAATTTGGGCGTAATCAAGTATAAATGTGCAAATTTCAGGATGTGTCATTGTACAACCAAATTTCAATGTTACCGAATTAGTCAAGTCATTTGCAGGTATTTTACATAGAAAACTAATATCCTGCATTTGTTATATACTGTGTTTTCCTATCTGATTATAAGTTGAAAGTTGTTTTATTAATGGTCTTATTGTCTTTTGCATTAAAAAAAAATGATATGATGTTGGTTATCTATCATTGGTAGAGATAATTGAGCTTGTACCACATATATGCCACCCTTCCAATGACTATCCCGACAAAAAGAAACTATTCTCTGTCCAAGATTTCTTTAGATTTTGAGGTTGTTCAATAATTAGCATTGCAAATATTATGAGGGTAATTCTCAGTTTGCATAATCAAGTTTTTTCAAGTACTTTAAATTATTGCACTGTAGTGCATAGTCAAGTTTGAATGATGATTCTTCATTTTTATTCAACACTGTTATTTTCGACTATTCTTTTCCTTAGTCCCTATAATAATATGATAACCATATATACTCAAAAATTAATATATAAAAGAGTTTTTTTACTGATTGTATCATTTTATTTTAATTTTGTATTAATCTTTTAGATATTGATTATATTCTTTAGGTTGTGGATCGAATTGGCAAGGAGCATTGCAAAGTCAATTAACTTGATTATTAATTGCTAGAGGTACGCAAGTATGTTCTTTTAACTCTTTTATTAATATCATACAAATGTTAGAGGAGTTTGAATATCTTAAATATTCATCCGTAGAGAAGTAGGTTATGAGATTTAAATTGTGTGTTGCGGTGATACCGGAATGTTGAAAACTTATGTGTCTTAGAGAAGTAGGTTCTGGAAATTTCGTTTATGTGTTGTGGTGATATAAGAAAAAAAATTTATTGTTTGTTGTTTGAATTGTTGTACTTGGTATTGATAGATGGTTAGGTCACTATTATATGAGAATTGATGTAAGATTTTAGTTAGAATTATGTATTATCTTCTTACAAATAAATTGTGTTTGCTTGAGTTCAAACTATATGAGTTCAAGCTTTTACCAGACATAGCCATTAGTTATGTTTTAATTGTCATTAGTGATACATCTTTTGTTGTTGGTTAATACATGTGACAGTGAGAATCCATTTCTTACTGCTTCGGCTTCTCCTTTGTGATTTCTTGTTACAAATGATAAAACTTATAGGGTAACTCTTAATGGTTTATTCTATTGTGCTATGTGTTTTATTTCTGCTGCAATTGTTGTAGTAGTTATAACATATATATCATCGGAAAAGTAGTGTTCTAGAGGGCAAATATGTTTTGAAAAAAATTATGCAAGTTTTATTTGTTTTCATTAAGCAACAAATTCCTAAATGGAAAACAAAATTTATGTTAGCGCCCATCAAAATTTACAAGTTATTTTGAGTGTGTTGATATTATGTTCTCTAGTAACATATATTTAATATTAATATTTGTTTTATTTGATTTTTACTTTAATATTGCAGATTTTTCTTCTTAATTATTTTATTAACAAAATGACATTTTAGTTTGTAATTGACTATTGTATAGCTGGTTTATAAGTGGATATCTAATAATTATTATTTTGTCTTTTCTTTTGCTTATGTTTGTTTCTTTATTTTGCACTTATGTTTGCTTCCAGAATATTAGTTTAACAAGGTCTATTTAATGCCTTTAGATTTATGTTTGTGTTTATATTCAAATTTTTGTCAATATTTAACTGTAGTTGGAAGTATTGGCTGCACTAAGGACCTTGATAGAGAAGTCAAAGAGGTTGCACAAACTTTTTCTTGAAAATGTTATTGTTTTTTTATTTGCTATATCATTAACTTGCATCCTAATTATGATGGTGGGAATAAACAAGTTAGGTTGAGAATTGCAAAACCAAACTATAATTTAGTTAGCAAATGGTTTCAAGTGTTCTAAGGATAGTTTCAAGTGTCATGTATTGCAGGTGCAGAAAAGCTCATGCAATTTCATTACATTCACAGATCTTGTACTTAGGTGTATTTTTGCTGTTATGGATTCCCCTCTATTTCATCAGATTTAGAAAAACTGTAAATATGATATTTGTGTATATATTTTGTCTTAATAGTATTTGTTGTTTTGCCTCTTCCACGTTTATCTATTTTTTCACATTACCTTTGAGCTTTGGGATATTGGGTTTATATTATGTCTTGACTTAACTTTGATGTGTTTGGTTTTTGTAAGTACACTTTTAACTAGCTTATGTCCTTCATAGAAACATTGTCATGTTGGAATATACATATCAATATGTATGTCATACATTATTCTCTGCCTTTATTTTTAATTAATTCATAGCTTTCTTACCTAATTATATTTTATAATATTTGATTGGGATTAATTAGTAGCTTAACTAATCTCTGCCTCTTTTTTGGGCATTGAAAGATTTTTCTTATGGGACTGAGATTTTTGTTATATTTTAAGTTTGTGATTTTTTTTAAGTGGTAGTCTTTCTTTTTTTTCTTGGAAACATTGACCTAACTGATTAATTGATTTTAATCCTTTTGAATAAAATATTTGAGAAATTGTTACCATATTTAATCAATGGCAAGAGAAAGATCTAGTAGTCTTAATAAGAGATATAATAAGTTCTTGTCTACATGAAGATACAATCTTGGTACAAACAATTAAATATGTTGAGTAGCTTAATTGTAATTGAACTGTGTTTAGTTGTTGGGTTATTTTCTCTTTTTCTATTCATTTAGCCATTTTGCCAAGTAAAACTAATGGCCTATGTGTAGACTATGATAACCTTTTAGTTAGCATTTTTTGTAGCATTGTCTGTTTTTTATTTTTTACTAATTTGTTATTTTCGTTTTTTATTTTGGAATGCTAGTACTGGATCTAATTTTCATTGCTGCTTTGTGTCCTTTCTTGTGTAGGTGTATATTTTTTTTTAAATGATATATATTGGTTTGCTAAAGTAACCTGAATGGAGTAACTAAATGAGATATGATTGGTCATTCCCTGAATAGTTATTTATGTTGGTGATGGTCATTCATTTTATGGTTTTGCTTATTGGTTTTATTGAAGATATGAGACTATTCTAAGTATGAGACTGCTCTTGCTTTTTCCTAGTCTACTCTCCCTAATAAATCAGTTTTGTGAAACGTCTTTGCCTCTTTTAGTGGCCAGTTTAGACATTATACTAGTAAGCATGACTTCTATTTCTGACATTTTGTAATTGATTGATTGTTTATAAGCTTGTCTTTGACAAGTCTAATGTTCTTCATGATTAAAGGACTTTTTTTTTTTTGCAATGTGCAGGTATATAGAGATGTCTTTCTTTGGAGCAATGCTAGACAAAGTTTGCGGTTGAAGTTTTTAGAATCAAAGAATGTATTTTACCAACTTTGTATACATTTCCTAAATTGTACCGATACTCAAAAATATATTTATACAATTTTAAGGGTGTTTTAAGTATATTAAATGAAACAGGTTTGAATTAAAGCAATAAAATATAATTATAATGTACAGTGTTATATAATAATAATTCAAGCTTATCCAAATATTAGAATGATACAAAAAAAGTGTTATTGTATCTTTTACAATAACACTGGTTTATAAGCATAAAATTATGCTATGGAAACTATTTTCTATAATGCAGAAAATGTGTTATTATAAAGTGGATCATAACACTACTTTATAAGTACAAAAAATTGTTATATAATCTATTTATAAATAACATAATGAAATACTTATCTAGTTATTAAAATAACACAACAAAAGTGTTATCGTAGGCTATACCATAACACATGTCTACAACTATGGAAAAGTGCTATGCAAAGTGCTCCCACCTACTATAACACCACTTTCCTTAAAACATCAAAAACTGTTATGGTATATATTTGATAATACTTTTTCAGTCTTATTGAAAGCAGTTTTTCTTGTAGTGTCAGTATAACCAAATGCAGGTAAACATGAAAATAAAGAAACATATTCCCTTTATATTTTAGAAAATTGGGCAAAATAACAGCTGCATTTGAATAAAACCCGAAAATCATAACCTACATAAAATAAGTGAACAAAAATATATTCGGCAATCAGTACCCTCAGAGCATATCAGAAAACATGTAGATTAAGTTTTCAATTTTTCAAACATTTTATAAATATCAAAATTAGAATATGTTTAACGCAATTCAATACGAGTAAAAATAAGTCCAATAGTTAAGTTGAGTCCCTACCTCCTTAGAATTTTCAATTCGAGCCCAAAGCGACGCTCCTAAACTTAACGATGATCCTAGAGTGATTTAGTCTGATTTTAATATCACGTTTTTCCTACGTGCACCAAATTAGCAAATGATTATCATCATTGCATTCCTTATTCAAAATCGCGTCCAATGACATATAATATGACCATATTGAAAATTTCAAGTTCCGGAACCTCACCCAAGTGGTACACAGTAGCGGTTGGTGGTGGCAGTGAGCGGTGTACCGGAAACGTCGACGAATATATGCATGGCACATATCAAAATGATCCCCTCGATGAGTACATCACGAAAGTACAGCTCCTTCGCTCAAATGACCTCCGGTGTCGGCGGAAAATGCTTCCAAAGGGGCGAAGATACCTAAAATATCACCGGAGAAAAATGGTGAGTTGTCCGGAATGGTTTAGTGGGTTTTGTTCCTCTCTCCACGCTGGTTCCAATGGTACCAACTACTCGTCGAGAAGTGGTCGGAAAACACAGTCAAAGTTGACGGACCAAAACTTTGACTGGCGATTTCGAACGATTGACAGCGAGTTGGGCGGTGCCGCTTAGTGGTAGAGGTTGCCGGAGCAAGGTGAATCCAATGAGCCGCCACGTGTCAAAAATGGTTGCCGCCGAAGTTTGGGTCTTTGTGGTGGTGGTGTGTTGCCGTGGAGAGAAGAGAGAAAGGAGAGAAGAGAAGGAGAGAGAGAACAGTCGGGGAGAGAGAGAGAAAAGAAGAAGAAGAAGAAAAAGGAGAAAGAGTCATTTGACTATTTTCACTTAAAGTGGGTCCCACCCATTAAAAAAAATTTTATTTTTTTTATTTTTTTTTCTTTTCTCTGAGTCTTTACATTCTTCCCTCCTTAAAGAAATTTCGACCCGAAATTTTCAAAGTACAATTTCAAGTTGAAATTAAACAAATGAGGATACTTCTCACACATCTCCGACTCTAACTCCCAGGTAGCCTCGTCTTCTCTATGGTTTCGACATAAGACCTTGACTACTGGAATCTCCCTATTCCTTAGCACCTTTAACTCTCTCTCACCAAGATTCTGATAGGTTATTCTTCATATGTCACGTCCTTCTGAAGAAGGATAGCCTTTTACTTAATGATGTGCGATGGGTCTGGAGTATACTTCCTCAACATCGATACATGGAACACATTTTGAACATGCCCCAACTATACTGGTAAGTTCAATCGATAAGCGACCTCCCCAACCCTCTCGATAACCTCGAAAGGTCCAATATACCTTGAGGCTAGCTTACCCTTCACTCTAAATCTTATCACACAACGCATAGGAGTAACTTTCAAGAATAAATAGTCACCAACCTCAAACTCAACTTCTCTTCGGTGGAGATCGGCATAACTCTTCTCACAACTTTGAACAACCTTAAGTCTCTCTTGGATGTCTTTGATCTCCTCTGTGGTACTAGCGATAATTTGAGGTCCAATTATGACGTGCTCATCTGGTTCTACTCAACACAAAGGTGATCTGCATGGTCTCCCATATAAGGCCTAATAAGGAGCCATGCCTATACTAGCCTGGTAGCTATTATTATAAGTGAATTCCACCAATGACAAGTGTTCTCCCTAGCTACCCCCAAAATCCAAAATACAAGAACTAAGCATGTGTCTGTTGTCTGAGGGTGGTGAGCGGTGCTCAAGTTAAGTTCAGCTCCTAAAGCTTTTTGCAATGCTCTGCAAAACCTTGATGTAAATCAAGGATCTCTATCAAAAACAATGCTGGAAGGCAACCCATGCAGTCAAAGTATATTACCCACATAAAGTCGAGCTAGTCTAGAAAGCTTATAATCCTTCCTAATTGGAATGAAATGAGCAGATTTGGTCAAACGATCGACAATCACTCAGACAGTGTCATGCTTTAATGGTATTAATGGTAATCCCGTCACAAAGTCCATCGTGATCTTGTCCCACTTCCATTCTGGTATAGGTAAAGGTTGAAGCAACCCTGAAGGTCTTTCGTGCTAAACTTTATCTGGCTGGCAATCCATACACTTAGCTACAAATTTAGCCACATCTCTCTTCATACCTTCCCATACCACCAGTATTGTCTTTTCAAGTCTTGGTACATCTTTGTGCTTCCAGGATGTATAGCAAATTTAGACCTATGAGCCTCAATCATAATAGACTCTAAGATGAAGGATTTTTGCAACGACCAATCATCTGTTATTGTATACGAATCCTTCAGCATTTACTGTCCATCCATCTAATTACTCACCATTTCGGATTCGATTCCAGATAAGTTTTAATTTCTCATCTTGCCACTGACATTACTTAACTTGCTGAAATAGCACTGGTGTAACCATTACGTTTGAAACAAAAACAATCTCTTTTCCTTCATAGTACTTCAAATTATAATCACCCACCATGATTATTCTTTTCCAATCATCAAGAGCCAAACAAGCCAAAGTACCATGAGGTTTTTTACTTAATGCATCAGCGACCACATTTGCTTTTCCAAGATGATATTACAAAGTGAAATCATAATCTTCCATGTACTCGACCCAACTTCGTTGCCTCCAATTCATGTTTCTTTGTGTAAATAGATATTTTAAACTCTTATGATCGAAATATAATTCAAACTTTTCCCCATACGTAACATCTACAAATCTTCAAGGAAAAAATCATTGCTGCAAGTTCTAAGTCATGTATGGGGTAGTTCTCCACATGTGGCTTCAATTGGCGTGAAGCATAGGAAACAACCTTGCCCATGAGAAATCCTCCTAAACTGTACCACAAGCATTAGTGAATACCACATACGATTCATCACTATTATTTTCAGTGAGAATAGTCGTCGTAGTAAATCTTGGCTTAAGTTCTCTGAAAGCTTCTTCGCAACTGTCATCCCACACAAACTTTAAATCCTTTCTTGTTAGCTTTGTCAAAGGCATAGCAATTTAAGAAAAATTCTCCACAAAGCGACGATAGTAACCTGCAAACCCAAGAAAACTTCGAATCTCAGTAACGTTCTATGGTCTTTCCCACTGCAGGATAGAATCTATCTTTGTAGGATCCACAGTAAAGCCTTCTTGAGATATTACATGCCCTAAGAATTTGACCTCAGTCGTCTAAAAATCACATTTCTCTTTCTTAGCATATAATTGATGTTCGCTCAAAGTTTGCAACACAATTGTTAAATGTTCTGCATGGTTCTCAGGTGTGTTGGAATACACCAAAATGTCATCAATATAAACAACCACAAACTTATCCAAATAGGGTGTAAAGATTCTATTCATAAGGTGCATAAATGTTGCAGGTGCATTCGTCAATCCAAATGGCATCACCAAAAACTCAAGGTGTCCATAACATGTTGTGAATGTAGTTTTAGAAATATCATCTTTCTTAATCCTCAATTGATGATAGCCTGACCTTAAGTCAATCTTGGAAAAACACTTTGAACCTACTAGTTGATCAATAAACTCATATATCCTTGGCAAGGGATACTTGTTCTTAATTGTCATCTGATTCAGTTTCTTATTATCGACGCACAATCGCAAGGATCCATCAGCTTTCTTGGCAAACAAAACTGGAGCTCCCCATGGGGGAGTACTATTCCTGATGTACCATTATCCATTAGCTCACCCAATTGCTTTTTCAATTCTGCCAACTCTGCATGTGCCATGGGATAAGGTGCAATAGAAACTGGTTGAGTCCCGGGAATCAAATCAATGTAAAACTCAATCTCTCTATCAGGTGGTTGTAGTGCACCAAATTTTTTTTTTTAGATTATTTAAATTTTTGTGATTTATTTGATTTAAATGTTAAGTGTGATGAATTGTTTTATTTAAGTGTTGTTATTTTATTTGGATGATTATTTGTTTTATTTTATTTAATTGTTAGAATTGTTTGGTTAATTAATTTAATAATTGTGTAACATGTTTATTTTACTATTAGTGTTACATTTTAATTAAGTGTGACAATTGAGGTAATTATGTGAGATTTGGTTGAATGCACTAAGGTGCATGGTAGATAGTGATGCACCCTAGTGATTTAGTGTGTGCTACTGCATGGTAGCATGGTACACATGTGTAGATTTTCTACACACTTTATATTTCCTTATTTTAGATTTTATTTGAATTAATTTATAAAAAAAAAAGAAAAGAAAAAGGGAAATAGAGAGGTTGGACGTGTGAACCTAATGGGAAAGGAAGATTGAGTTCTTTTGTATTTATTTGAGTCAATTATAGTTATCATTTTATTTCCATATTTTTTAAGATAAAATAAATTAAAAAAAAATAGGTGATAATGTTATTTTGGGAAAGGAAGTGATCATCTTTATTTTTCCACCTATTGGGATATAATTAAATAAATATGAATTAAGAGAAAATATGAAGAGAATAGGAAAGTTACCCTTTTTCTTTTATTGTGTCATTATGGGAAAATTAGGATAAAGAGGGAATGGGGAAAAATGGAAGAGCATTATGCTCTTGGGCTGCCAAAATATAGAGAGAAGAGAGAGAGAGAGAGAGAGGGCGTGACCTAGAGAGAGAAGGAGGAGAAGAAAGAAAGGAAGAAGAAGAAGAAAAAGGGGTTCAAGCTAGGGTAAGGTTTTTGGTTATTTTTCCTTATGATTAATCTAGTATTATTATTGGGTTGTCTCTAACCTTGTTCATCTTCTTCTTCATCTTGATCATTCAAATATACAACCCCTAGGGTTTGAGCAGGGAGGATTATTGGACTCTTGGTTGGTTTTGATTCTTGATTTTCTATCAAGAAGAGGTATTGAAATCCTTTCTAAATTTTGTGATGGTTTTGATGAATAGATTATTTGAGGGATTATGGTTAAAAAGGGGATTCATGTTTCGGGTAGAAAAAAATGGGTACTTTGTGTTCTTGATATCTTGTTGATTATGAGTTGTTTGATCTTGCATGAAGGATATTATGGTTTAGTGTATAAAAGGGTTTTGGTGTTGATCTTTCTATGAATAATGATTAGTGATAATTTATGAATGCATATGTGGAGATTTCGGCCTAGGCATACCCAAGGATGTTCTTGATATTTTTGTTTGATGTTGTGTGATTTTCAATATATTAGATCCATGTTTTAGGACCTATGTAATATGGGTAAGTTGATAATTGGCAATCTTAATATTTGGATCCATGAAATTTTGATAGGATGCATGTTATATTGTGAATGAATAAATTATAAGATGCATGAAAATAATGATAGAAACATGTTAGGTTAATATAAGGCATATGTGAATATGGTACTTATGAATTAATATATGTTATTGTTATTGTTAGTGTTTTGTTGGATTTCATGTGTAGATTCAATGGAATAGAAAAAAAATGGTTTTAAAAGATTTCATGTGAATATGTTAGTGATATTAGAATCATGCATATAATAAGAGTATGATGAGATTTTGGACATGTATGATTTTATGTAATTTTTGGGATAAAAGTTGAGTCTCATGAAGAATTAAGCTTGCTGTTTTTTTGTAAATAATTGGGAAAAGGTTGATAAAAAGATGAATTGCATGCATAAGTAATGTTCTTGATGTTATGTTAATTTATGAAATTAAAAAGGGGATTTTAAGTCCCATTAAAATGATATTTTACTCAATCAATTACCTACAGAATTTTTATTGAATTTTTAGAAAAATATGAGCTTTTAAATTGATTATGGTGATTTTTAATGATAAAAATAGTTGCTGGAATTTTTGTAAGAAAATATGAAGTAAATTTCACTAAAATTAATTTGATGAGTTTTTGGAATAAATTATTTTTCCTAAGTTATGGTAATATTGAAAAATGGTATTTTTAATGGTATGAATGCATATTTTGGTAAGTAATGATTTTTCCTTTATTTTGATTGAGAAAAATGTTTAGATTCTATTTATTTGTTATTTTTGAAGAAAATAAATGGTGGCTGAAAGTTTGTTTTAAAAAGGTTAAAAATTGTTATTAAATTGTCACATAGGGATTTTTGCTACATAAAAACTAAGTCTTAAATAATTTAAATCAAAATGTATTTTTTTTCCACACTTAAAATATATTTTTCACATCATTTATGTAACACAATGATAAAATATATTTTTTTAAAGAAACATATTAAAAATAGGTATTTTAATTAAATCCAAGCTTTTTGGTTAATTCTTTGTAATTTGAGATTTATTAATGAAGATGTCACATATTTTATTTTTGAGCTAAAATAAAATAAAGTTTTGAGAAATTTAATCAACTTAGAAATTTTTAAGAAAAATAAAGCATGTAATATGTCTATTGATTTTAAAACAATAAAAGTAAGAAATGTAGAATTATCGTTTTTGAAAACGTCTTTATTACGCAATGTTCCCACGTATGCATGTTACATGCAAATCCACTTTTACGTCCAAAATTATGTTTATTATTCAACTATGTGGTGTTTATAAAACGATCATGCTAGTAAAATGGGTAAAACGAGCGTTATTCTATTTTGGCGATAATTGCATGTTTTGTGTAACTGTTATCATGAGTGCATGGCCCATGCACACATGAGTTGTATGGAATGGCAAAATAGTAATTTTATGAACCTAAGAAATGTTATTTTGATTATGATATAGGCTCGTTGAAATATTGTGAAATTCTTAGCTTGGACCTGAGGTAAGGAAGTTAGATAGATTCTATGATTTTATGCTATGAATGGTAAGACTGTTGTATGAATGAATTGTTATGAATTATGAATGCCTTAACGTGATGATATGTTGAATGTGATATGTGTATGGATGTTAGATACATCAAACCAGTTACGATGTCAGATACATCAAACAGAATACGATGTTAGATACATCAAACAGATTACGATGTCAGATACATCAAACGAGTTACTAAGGACATTGAGACGTAACTCCTAGGGCGGACGCGCCGAGGTTATTCAAGGACCAGTGATCTCCTGTTTACCTCATAGGGTGACATGGACAACTAGCGATCCATGCTCATCATGTATGCTGTATGTTTGTGATATGATGATATGTCACGTTTATGTTATGATATGATGATATGTTACGATTATGTTATGATATGATGATATGTTACGATTATGTTATGATATGATGATATGTTACGATTATGTTATGATATGATGATATGTTACGATTACGTTATGACGTACCATGATGTTTTAGATGAACGTTAGTGTTTGTTTTTGTTGTATTCTTACTTGCTTATTTGTTTGTACTTCCTTACTAGGCTTTTAGCTCACCCCCCTTACTTTCCTTCCAGGTAGCAAATAGGATTTCTCTATGGCACGCGTGGTGACGTGAGGAGTTCTTTCATCATGGGGTGTATGGCGTGGGGTAGTCCTATGGACGGAAAAACGATCAATGTAGAACGCCATTTAAATTATGTTTTGTTTTTAAGAGACTTTCCTAAATTATCAGTGGGACTCAGTTATTTTAAATTTTTGGTTTCTTTGAACTTTGCATAAAATCTATGTTTTATTTTAAAACTTGTAGCGCCAACTTGCATGGTTTTAAACAAGTCCCCCTGAGACTTTGATAATGAATGGTATTCTTTTATAAACTATGTTATGCGAATGTTTTGTAAGTATTAGCTTAGGGCGTTCTTTACAGTGGTAGTCCTTGCAAATCCTGAGGAAACACATCTGGAAAGTCACTAACCACTGACATCCAAGGAAACTTGTCTAGAGGCCAAGACTCATCCTCAATTGCAAATAGACTCCCGTAACACTCTAAGTTTCTTTTCCCACCTGAACATGCCTTAAAAAATAAGATTCTACCTTACTGCATTCATGTTGGCTTGATATACAATGAAATCTCCACTTGGAGTTAAAAGAGTCACCCTTTTGCGTGAGCAATCAACAATGGCTCGGTACTTAGACAACCAATCCATGCCAAGAATCACATCAAATTGTCCCATAGGTAACACCATCCGGTTTCCTAATAACTTATGCCCTTCAAACACAATACAAATCGATTTGAAGATGGTTGATACTTCACCATACCCTCCCATAGATACACTCAACTGCAATGTAGGACTAAAAGTTTCCCAACTCAAACCCAACATGCTAGCAAACATTAATGATATACAAGAATGTGATGCACCAGCATCAAATAATACAAGAGCCCAAGAGTGTGAGATAAGAACCATACCATCCACAACTCCTTGGCATGTTCCTCCTTGCACGTCATCACCACCAAGAGCATAGGCTTGACCAAAGGCATTTACTTCTTCTTGATCAGATTTCTTTTTCCAACTGTTTTCCTTGTAATTAACTTTAGTTCACAAGGCTAACATCACACACTCGTTCATGTCTGTAAAGGTTGGGGTAAAGGTTTCATCAAGTGTTGTAGTCCTCAATCGAATCATGAACTTTTGAATCAAAAGAGACTGATCAACGATACCGACATAAACATAGAAGGTCAACTCTACAAACTCTATGTAGAATTCATTCACTCACATCCATCATTATCTAGTAATTTTGTGATCTCATCCACCTATCATTGATCTCAAGCAATCAAATGATCCAATCAAGTCCTCCTATGAGATGGGTTTAAAATTTTGTTCTTTGAAAACCCCTCTCAAAATTTCCTCAAGTCATCCCATCAATTCCTCTCATCCTACTTAAGGCATCCTACCAATCTGGTGCGCTCCTTTCTAACTTGAGCACATTAAAATTAACATGATACTCTTTAGGTGTTCCCATAATGTTTAAACTCTTCTTTATCTACCTCGACCATCTTTCAGCCACCATGAAATCTTTTCCACCTTTAGACTTAGGCATTTGAATCTGATGGACAATCTGGAAGTGATTGCTTTGTTAGGAAGATGGATCCATCTGTTGGGCAGGAATTCCTCTTATTGCCTCAACAATGGCGTTCACAGGGAATGCAATTGGCAGAGAGGGAACCTCAGCCTCTAGGACATCAGAAGCAAGCCTTCTCCTTGTTGTCCTTCCTTTTGGATGCATTTTCTTAGGTCAGTAAATCAAAAGCTAACTAGTTAGTGATGAATGGATGCTATCTATATACATACGCCTTTATAGATCAAAATGATTTATTTTAAAATAAATTTAATCTATTTGGAGACACACTCTGAGGTATTTAAACCTGGTGCTCCGATACCATTTTTCTGTTACAACCCGAGCCCTAGGCTGTGGTAGATTTATAATATCCATAACTTGGGTGGCCAAAGGTCAAACTTTGACCCTGGTGGAAAATAGTCTTTATAAATGATCCTTTAGTTTATATTAAACAATACTATAATTATAAGTCAAAACAATGGAATAACTCCTATAATTATATATAAAAATATTAATGATAAAAGCAGGATCAGTTATCATTATACATAGAGCAATAATATCCCCACAGTTATGTAGTCACCAAACAGTTAAATTTAATAAGTCATAAACACTCAATATAATACTTAGTATCCACCATTCCTCATTCCTAACTATTACATAGATAATTTAGATATACAGACCACTAGGTTCCAAATTGAATACATATATAACATCCAAAAGATAGGACAATGGCACTAAATACATTTGCTTCATCAATAATTCACCTTATCCACAATCACGTCACTGGGATCCTGGAACGGGAGAGATATAGAGGGTGAGCTTATAAAGCCCACCAGGAAAGAACTAATAACATAGGACCCAAATGTTTAATACAAACCCTGCATGGTTAGCTTTGAAAACAAAATATACATCATCATGTATGAACCAAAATAGAGAGAAACCACAAATAATCATAAGAGCATAGCTACAAGTGCACATCACACCGTCCACTAGATCCCTAGTTCCCGTTACCCACCATAGAAAAACCAACATCCTAACTAGGGTAGCCAGACCTGATAACCACCACAAGGGGGAGGCTCAGAACACTTCCTGTATACAGATGCTAGGTCTTTACACCTACAGGTGAGTGGACACCTGATCTACCTATGATGACATAGAGACTAGGTCGTGAAACAACAACATGCACAAATCATGATCACTATGGCTCTCATTGGTATAACCAAATGCAGGTAAACATGAAAAGAAAGAAAAATATTCCCTTTATATTTTAGAAAATTGGGTAGCATAACAACTGCATTTGAATAAAATCCAAAAATCATAACTTGCATAAATAAGTGAACCGAAATATATTTGGCACTCAGTGTCCTCAAAACAGATCAGAAAACATGCAGATTAACTTTTCAAATTTTCAAACATTTTATAAAAATCAAAATTGGAATGTGTTTAATGCAATTCAATATGAGTAAAAATAAGTCCAATAGTCAAGTTGAGTCCCTACCTCCTTAGAATTTTCAATCTGAGCCCAAAGCGACGCTCCTAAGCTTAACAATGATCGTAGAGTAATTTAGTCCAATTTTAATATCGTGTTTTTCCTACGTGCACCAAATGAGAAAACGATTATCATCATTGCATTCCTTATTCAAAATTGTGTCCAATGACATATAATGTGACCATATTTAAAATTTCAAGTTCCAGAACCTCACCCAAGCGATGCATAGAAGCGGTTGGTGGTGGCAGTGAGAGGTGTACCAGAAACGTCGACGAATATATGCACGACATATATCAAAATGATCCTCTCGATGATTACATCCTGAAAGTACAACTCCTTCGCGCAAATGACCTCCGATGTCGTCGGAAAATGCTTCCAAAAGGGCGAACATACCCATAATCTCGCCGGAGAAAAATGGTGAGTTATCCAGAATGGTTTAGTGGGTTTTGTTGCTCTCTCCACACTGGTTCCAATGGTACAAACCACTCGTCGAGAGGTGGTCGTAGTTGGCCAGAAAACACAGTCAAAGTTGACGGACCAAATCTTTGACTGGCGATTCTGAACGATTGACAGCGAGTTGGGTGGTGCTGCTTGGTGGTTGAGGTCGCCAGAGCAAGGTGAATCCAATGAGCCACCTAGTGTCGAAAATGGTGGCCGCCAGAGGCTGGGTCTTTGTGGTGGTGGTGTGTTGCCGTGGACAGAAGAGAGAAAAAGAGAAGAGAAAGAGAAAAGGGAAGAGAGACAGAGAGAGATCACTCGGGGAAAGAGAAAGAAAAGACGAAGAAGAAAGAAAAAGGAAGAAAGAGTCATTTGACTCTTTTCACTTAAAGTGGGTCCCACCCATTAAAAAATATTATTTAATTATTTAATTTTTTTTCTTTTCTCTGAGTCTTTACAGTTGGTGTTGATTATGACAGATGGCTAGGCTAGTAAATTAGAATATATGTTATTCAATTTTTAGTAGATTTTTCTATACTTAGTTTTGTTTTGTATGTTTATTTTATTTTCTTAATTTATATTTTTTATTAAAACAAATAGGCACAATATAGAAAAGGAATGGATGTTAGCCGATATGTTGTCAATGGAATATATAAAAGGAGTCGATGCGTTTCTTAAATTTAGTTTGGATCATGCCAAATATCCAAACTATATTTGTTATCCTTGTAGTAAGTGTAGAAATATGAAAGCAATACCTTCATTTTTGTTTGTATTTTTGTTATTGTTTTCACTTATCTTCTTACTACTCTTAAGCATTTGCTAGCTGCGCAAAGCGCTTGTTCTTTATTGAAGATCATCTACAATTTTAGTGATTATATCTATGATTTTCCTATTTAATTGATTATCATTGAAATCTTTTTGGAGTTTTAGAAAAGTTATTGCTGCATTGTAAAGAATTTCAGATTTGATGAGAGGTGGTTCTGAACATTTGCTAGCTACATAATTTGGTTTGGATTGTGCTAATTGTGTATGCTGAAATGATTGCTGAATTTCAGATTTGATGAGAGGTGGTAGTGTGAAATTTATTGTAGTGTTTCATTGAAGATCAATTAAAATTTTGGGGAATATTCATATTAATAGTTTTTATGGTTATTGCTAAAATTTTGATGATTATTGGGATATTGATGGAGATATTTTTTTTTGCTTGACTGCTTAATAATATTGAGTAGAAGTTATTTGACTTTTGATGATGAAAGGTGCTATAACTTTTGATGAAGTATGTTTTTTTCAACATTTAATGTTGCCTTTTGTAATTGCACAAGATCCTTATATATTTATATGTATATATATTTTATTCTTGTAGTGAAAATGACATTTTGTTAACATTGGACCACGGGTAGAAACGAGAACGTTCATCGTGATATTGATGAGGATGAGATTTTTCAAAGGGAAGAAGAAGTTGCTTGAAGAATCCATCATCAAGTCAATTTATGATATTATGGGATTTCATTGTTAACTCAAGTTATTATTATTAGATTTTCTAGTTTTGTATTATAAATGTGATAAGAATAATTATTTATATTTGTTCCAAAATTTGTTTTTTTTAGATTTGTAACTATCTCATTGAATGTACAAGTTTTGTTATTTTAATTTATAAGTTTTCAGATTTTTATATAAATGCTTCATGCTAATCTTTAATTTAAATAAATATAAATTATTCTTTAAAAAAATTAAAATATAACTTTTAAGGACACACATTGCGAGCCTTTAAAAAGATTCATTTAAGGCATGCGAAGAGAGCCTTAAAAAATTTATTTAAACGCACTCAATGAGATCTTTTTGGACAGGCATTGCGAGCCCTAAATACATTCTTTTAGGGCTCGCAACGCAAGCCCTTAAAAGATGTGAGCCTTAAAAAATCCTCATTTTTTAGAGCTCTCAAATAGAGGAACTTTTGTAGGGCTCGCAATGCGAGTCCTAAAAAATATTTTTTGTAGTAATGGGTAGTTTGGGAATATAGTGCTCTACTGTTGTGGGGTGGTGGTTGGGGGTGCCATCGTGGTAGAGAATGAGAGAGGGGTTGAGAGAGTTTGAGAGATAGTTTTAAAGAGAGAGAGAGGGGTTGTTAATGGGAGGGGAAATTATGTCCAAAATTTATAAAATGACATATTTTGGGGATTCTTGATTATTTTGGCATGTATAATAATTATACTATATTATGATGCATAATACATGAAATTTCTATTGTGGCTTAACATATATATTCATTCTCTCACATATTTTAACAACATCTATTCCCATTTATCTTTTTATATATATTCTTTCATACCATTTGAGTGGAAGAAAGTTTAAACATTAGCAACATTTGTAATGAAAAGTTGTTAAAAGTAGAGTTTACAAAAAAACAGTACCAAGTTTACAAACCATTGCATTAGTTAGAAGCAGCATATCTATTTAAATATATATTAATTAAAACTTACTATTAAAATAGTTCCCAACTTTACAAACTATTGCATTGGTTAGAACCATCATCTCCTTAAATACGCATTAAAAATAGGTATTTAAATGGTATATATTATTAATAGCTATTGTTCCAAATTGAAAAGGCAACTACAAACATCTGTTGAAATGTCACCGAAATAGAAAGAACACACTATTATTCTAAAGTTGAAGTAAATGTCAAAATTTTGAAAAACATTCGTTGCATGCAAAGGTACCTTACTTTCCACCTACATGGTTATAGAAATGCAACTAACAAAACAAATTATTCTCTCTAAACTTAGCATTTAAAAAATTAGTGTACTTTTAAATATCACACCTACAGTAGCATTTAAAAGGTTAGTGTACTTTTAAATATCACATCATACATAGTTAAATCTTGAATCTCAGGCACTCTTAAAAATTGGATAAATTATTTGACAAACTTTCAAACTGCTTGAAAACACCATAAACTAGATTTTATTTGGAGATAATTTTCCTATTCAATATTATAATGAATGTCACTAAACATTTCCTCAACACCAACCAACATGACACCTGATGACCTAAATATCGTTCTTTCTCAGAGCCCTAGATATAGAATTCTCCTAAACTTAAGCACATCACTACAATAAAACTCCTCATTTAATCATTTCTAACAAGACAGATTAATATGAAATATTAGCATCAAAATTACAAAAATTCATATGTTCAATAAAATAACAAATTTTTTTTTTCCACAAAACTCAAAAATCCAATTACGAACTATTTGGCGTGAAAAGAATGATTAAGGAAAGCAAGCAAGGAACAAATACCATAGCAGCAACAGACTTAAATGGGGTTCGTATTATGTAAACATAAACTTCTTTTTAATATCTAGATTTTAGCCTAAAAATGTGTAACCCCGTTGAACAAAAATCACAAAATTCGATACCTACTTAAAAAATGAAAGTTTATTTGGCCATAACGATTCTCTAATAAAAAAATGACAAAAGAGGGGGTGAATGCAGAAGATGTCATCTTCGGCATGATCTGAAAGGCAATGGAGGCCAAGACACTCAAAATCTACAAATGATTCACACTACATTTGCTACATGTAGTCTCCAAATCTTGACTTGGCAGAAGAAATCAAGCTCAGCAACGAGGAATGGAGACTTAGTCACTAATGTGAGAACAAAAGTAATAGATCGAAGGGAGGATGTCGTGTTTGCTTCCCTCTAGTAGCCAATTGAAGATAATGAGAGAGTGAAAAAGAGTTCAAGATAGAAAATGTCAAAAAACCTAATAGAATATTAACACATCATGTTGTTTTTCAAACTTTATTTGCAAAAATCACCTCAGAAATTTTATTTATAAATATCCCTAATAACATCATCAAAATATACCTGAATTAAAAAAAAAATACTACCTGAAACTGAAAAAAAGGAATTTTACTATCCCAACACAGAAAAAGAGGCAACAATCTTGCTACTCATATTTTTATATTATTTTGGATTTTTAAAAGTAATCTTTTGGTTTCTTACGATATCTATAAGATACTGATTGATTACCTTTTTATAAGAAGCTTCATTTTTATATCATATTTTTTTCATGTACATTTTGGTTACCTTCAAAACCTATTTTATAGAAAATTAATTACTTAAGAAACCGATTAGTTACCTTTAAAAACATGACTTCATTAATTTTATTATGGTGTCTTATTCTCTAAGATACGTTTACGTTATCCAAAACCTATTGTAGAAAATTAGTTATCTTAAGATACTGATTAGTTACCTTTAAAAATATGACTTCATTTTTAGGTTATAGTATGGTGTAATATTATCTAAGGCACCAAAATGTGTATTTTTAATTATACTTTGAAAGTAACTTCTAAGTTTCTGTACGCCCTAATTATCCGCGGGTTATTAGAGGCTGAGAAATGGCATAATTATATATCAGCCACGTGGATGCCATGTACCCGGAGCTGCCATTACCAGGTCTCACCTCTTTAGCTCGAGGTAACCAAAGGCTTACTAAGGTTACTAAGGAGTCGGGTCAGAAGTACGGACATCGCGGGCTAAGAAGACATCCAGCTCGAGGTACGAGCTTGAGTTGGCAACTGTGACCCCTTATAAAGTCAACCACGCAATGTAAACGTGCATATATCAGACATCACGTGTCTGATATATCCCTGAATTCTCGGACACGCAGCATAAATGTGCGTGTTCAGGCACCCACGACTGGGATGGGCCGTGCGGCCCATTATCCCCCTTACCTACTAATTAGACCACACTTCATTTGTCAGGTTTTAGGAATTAATCATGAATGTCACAGAAGTGACATGATGGGTAAAAAGGTCACGGGATAGGCCCCCTTGCCAACCCCCAAGTGCCCTCTCCTATAAATATGGAGACCCTGGGAGTTGCAAAGGGTTGGATTCTATTGTATAAAGAAATACCCTGAAAAGAATACCAGAAGGATAGCAATAATATTGGCTGGTGGAGTAGAAGGATTTTAACCTTCGAACCACCTAAAAAGATATTCGTGTCACCATTTATTTTAAGATCATTCGTCTGTTATGATTCATTACTTAGCACTAATCCCACTCTCTTATTCTATTAATTACCTGTTGGCGAAGAACCGCGTCAACAGTTTCCTTTCTATTTGGTTAATAAAAAACTACTATTACTCACATGTAAATTATATGAGTGATAAAAAAGTGTATTAAAACCTTTCATTCAATAGTTACTATGTAGTATACCGAAATAAAATTTTCAAATAAGTTATATGGTAATTTTTATACTATATGACAACTCATTAATTTCTTAAATATGCTTAAAGATAACCAAAAAGTATATTGAATAATAAGACACCATAATATAATCTAAAAATGACTAATCATTATGATAACAAATTTTATACAAATATGTTTTGGAGATAACCAAATTGTATATGAAATAATATTGTCTAAAAATGAAGTTTTTTATCAAAAATTAATTAATCGACATCTTATCGTTATTGTAAGTAACCAAGATGTTACTTTTTGAAAATCTAAAAAGCTTTAAAACTAAGATTTTGTGAACTTTTTCATTCTAGGCATTTTATTTTTTAAATTCAATATTTTTTTATGATGTGACAAGGCACTTTTGTAAATAAAATTCATTAAACTATTCTTGTAAGTATTATATGTTATATTTATATGAATAAAAAAAATCCCTAACCTAATATTATTTGGGCTTATGCTTTTGTTTTTGAGAAAAAAATGACACAAAACAAGTCCCTTGGCAAAATGACCTACTTTTCAAATCATTTTGCACTCTAGTCTAACTTTGATAATTTTGTGCGAAATGACATTTGACAATTTAGACTGTTGGTCAAAAAATTCACACACTCAATCGAAGTTTTGAACAGATGCCATTTTGTAAAAAAAATATCAAAACTAGGTTGGAGTGTAAAATCACTTACAAAAAAAAGAGGTCGTTATCATCTATTTCTCTATTCATAATCAAAACGTTATAATTATAATTTGTATAAATAAAAAAGTCAAATATAAAATTAATATTTATTAAAATAGGATATAGGATATTAAAAATAGTAGATGGATGACATTAAAAAAAAAATTTCAAATATATACGTAAAATAAAAAATAACTTCAAAAGTACTGTTGACTCTGATTTTAGCCAACTGACACGGAGTCAAATTTTCTTGATGTGGACAAACACGCTGGAAAGAATGTGATGGCGAAATGATAAAGAACACAAGGGTTTATAGTGGTTCGGCCCCAGAATCTGGTAATAACCTACGTCCACTTGAATTGCTATTGATATAGGATTCAAAGGAGTGATCAAAGAGCTAGGGTTCAATGAGTTTCAACAACCTCTGAAGATAAATACAATATATCAAATAGGATAACTCTAATCTCTAATGATTCGAAAGCAAGAAAGAAGAAGAAGCCCCCTTCCCTTGAGCCCCCTTTCTCTATTTATAGGCTCAAGGAGGATTTACATTAATTTGTTACAGATATGATTTCCTAAATAGTCGGATACTCAGGAAATCATGGGAGATAATTTCGGATACCATCACAACGACATAAGATCTTTTCCGCGTATATCGTTCGTACGACCAGGCTGGTCGTATGAAGAGATCGAACATTGTGACACTAGATGTATTCCTGGTCAATAGTCAAGCATGAATTCTGCCAGATGTTAGCCACGTATACTAAATATTTTTTCATGTCATCCATGCTTGTTTTTTGGATAACATTTGCCCCCCAAGTTTGTTTAGTGCGACCAGCAATAAAGAAACTTTAAGGAAGTAACCGTTCATATCCCCACGATGCCTGTCAGCATCCTCGTGCGTTTTTGAAAATTGTGACATAATTATGTCTAATCAAGCCTTTTCAGTTTTCAAGAAACAAATTGACGGCTTATGCACTTCCCCATGTTTCGAGAATTAAAAAATAACGATTGTTACTTTTTAGCCATACCTCGGTCCCCATAAATACCTCCTTTTTCTTCTCAAAAAGGTTTTCCTTGCCGTCTTTGCCAAGAACTTTGCCTTCAGAGTTTCGAAAACAGACAGTCGCCTAGTTGAGGATCTTCTTGACTCGAACTTTTTCATCCTCTTCTGAACCTCCATCTTTGCTCAGGTAATCACTGTCTTTCTAAATTTATGTCATGCACGCCATTTCTATGCTCTGTGATTTCTGTGTTCTCGAATAGGGTTTCTCGAGGATTTTTTTCTTTTGCATAAACCTTCCATTGCTAAGTAATATGGCGTCTTTATGCTTTGTACAGGTTAGGACTTAGTTTGATAGTAAGGATCATAGGCTTAGGGCGTAAGATCGACGTAAAAATTCAACCTTTAAGCTAGTGACGTAAAAAACTGAGTTTTTTCCCGCCCTTTAGGAGTCGAAGCAGTTCTCTTTCAGAAAACGGTTTATTTCCTCTTTGATCCGTTTTTCAAACTATAAGTGCCGAATCTTAGTGTAGGAGTAGGATGCTGCTGGTTTTTTAGACGCGACCAACGTTATCCCAATCTTCCACACTACTTCGCAAATTGTGTCTTATCTCATCCATTGTCTGTTTGCAATTCTTATGCAAGACCCTTGGGGAGGAGAAAGACCTATTGAAGACGATCTCTTGGACCAACTACTCGAAGGCGAAGAGAACCCATCTACCTTGATACAGGAAATCCCTTTTTCTCGCCCTAGTTCAAACCGTCCTCCAGTCCCCAACCAAAGAATGGCCTGAATCAAAACAAAAGATCGAAAAAGGAATACCCCTAACTCTTCAGGCCAGCCTTCTACTGATGCCCCCTTGACCAGTGGTCGAGGCGAATGTGCTCCAGAGATCGATGTCCAAAGGCGTGCCCGCCCCTGCCATGTCGACCAGCCAGACGTGGTGTGGCACGTCGTTCCTCAAAGTACGGTGACACTGCGGATGATTGCCAACTATCTAAACAGATACAATCTGACGGGTGTGACCTTAGTCAAACCATCTATCGACCAGCGCGCCAACCTGCCAGGCGGGGCCTACAGCGCCTGGTCGAGGTTCCACATTGAGGCAGGTGCCACCCTGCCTTTCCACTCGTTTTTTCAGGGGGTGGTTAATTACTTCGGAGTATCCCCCTTTCAAATCACTCCGAATGGATATAGAATGCTGGCCACACTCTATATCCTTTATAAGCTCAAAAAATGGCCAGTACCTTCCCCCCATGAGGTCAATTTTCTCTTTGACCTTAAATCCAACCCCAACCAAGATGGTACGGGGTTTTTTCACTTCTGCCATCAGGAGTCCGGACGCACTTTTTTGTCCGACACCACCCACATTTCTAATGTGGGGAAGTATCACCACAAATACTTCCTAACACCTAACCTTGCTGTGGACAACCTGGCTTTCACCCGAGGAGGTAAAAATTCTTACACGAGCAACTTCTTTACTTAGTGCCTTTCTGTCATAATATCTTGACATCTATCATGTTCCAAGCCCGTGGCTACGTCCAACCCCTACTCCAGGTATGGAGTCAAGGGCAACACTCTTAGCCAACATGCCAAATGCTGATAAGAGTGTAAAAATCCTAGTCAATGAGGCCAACCTTAGACTGGTTGGCCTTTGGGGATCTCAATCTGCGATGAACGAACCCTCGGTGGGCGATGTTCAAGCTGGCGCGGAACCTGAATAGGAACCCAAGTAGGAACCTCAGGCGCCTCCTCGGAGGCGGCCAACTGGGGTTACGATTAGGGAACCTGCCATCCCCCCCCCCCCCCCGAGCAGAGGAACCTTCAGTCCCTAAGGGCAAGGGAAAACAAAAGGCTGTCGAGCCTACCGAACTTTCTGACGATTCATCGGATGTAAACGGTACAATAATCTCGCTTTTAAATAATTTGCCAATTCCCTCTCTTCTATTTGATGGGGACGGCAACTTTAGGAATGCTCCCTCTTTAAACTCAGATTTCTTCCAGGAACTAGGTAGTTCAATAAATATTGCTATGACCAGTAGTTGTAGCTCGGGAACTTTTCTTGTTATCCTTTTACTTTTATCTCTGTTCCCCCTATGGTCACTTAATATCACTGCTCGAGTTGTTTCCTTTTGTGTAGGTATGGACTCTGGAGACGTCTTCGCTCATTACGAGGCCGCCGCTGCTTCTTCTGTCCCGAAGAAGGATAGCAAGAGGGCTCGAGGGGAAAGTAGCAAGACCCCCTCGAAGAAGGCTCGAACAGAAGATACTCCAACCGCCATCCCTTCTAAGGAAAACATGACACCTCTGCCCCCCACCGAACAGTCGACGCCCACGCCTGAGAATCCACAGCCCTCCTCTAGGGCCGCTGGCAAGGAGACTTTGGACAACCTGTCCGAAGGCTCCCTGTCCAGCCTCGTGGTTGGGTCGGCCAGGGAGAGGATATACAAGCTCTCGAAGCACAGACGCAGCCAGGCCGCCATCAATGAAACTGCCTCAATGGAGGTCGACCAAATCATCAACAGAGGGTTGAATGAGATAGTCAGCGTAAGTCTTCTGCTCTTTCATCATTTATGTCTGACTTCTTTTCCTTACTTTTTCATTTTTTGTCTTCAAGGGCTGCTGTCTTTAACTGCTAGCTGGTGTCGTGCTGGGGCGTTGGTTTCCCGTGGACAGAACTTCGACTCCCGGCTTGCTCAGGCTAAGCAAGCACTTGAGGATGAGAACAAAAAGCTGCTCGAGGAGAACAAGGAGCTGTCCAAGCTGAATGAACAACTGTGCGAGGACCAAGCCACTCTCACCCAGGAGCTTCAGGACAGCCAAGGGGCCTTGAAGAAAGCCAACGAGGAGCAGCACAAATGGAGGGAAAGTTCTGTACTTATCACCCAAGAGTGTAAATAGCTCAAACTCGATATGACCGCCAGCAGGGATGAGGCGAAGAAGCTTGAAGAGCGGGTGCGAGAGCTCGAGGGGCGAGTGCAGGAGGTTGAGGAGGAAGGGGTCGCGAACTTGAAGAAGTATAAGGAGGCCACCCTCCTCTGCTTTTATGACTTCTGGAAGCACAACCGGGAGGCCAACTTCAACTATCTTTCCGAGCGGTTAAAGAGAGTTTGATGGCGCAGTGCGCCACCTGGTTGGAGGCAGAGGCAAAGGCTCCTTCTGTTAATGCCGAAGCTGGTCCTCCTACCGACCAGGGCACTCCCCCCAATCCTCAAGACCCTCCTACCCAGTAAAAATTTTCTTTTATTTTGCTTTCACGGCCCACGGGTCTGTTTGTAAAGACAATTTATTTTTATTGCTGCAAGGGCAGCTTTTTTACTTATAACTGAACAATTGCATTCGAGCAATATTGCTCGCGGTGCAAAAGCTTTTTACTTTTAATTAAACAATTACATCCGAGCGATAATGCTTGTGGTGTAAAAGATTGCTTTATTGATATTATAATTTCTTTTATTATAATATCTGTTCGCATGACCGAACTTAGCATAGTACTTTGGTTTGATTTAACAAAACATAAATTTTGAAAAATACTCTAAGTACCGTAGCATGCTTTCACTCATCTTGTTCATGTGTTTACATACCCTTTGGTATGCTTTGCTATCGATGTACCTTATGTGCCCCCGAAGTGATCGAGGAGCTTTAGGTCCTTGCTCACTTGCCTTGACCACGACCTGTGCGAACATTATTGCTCGATAGTAAACAACATAATACAGCAAAACAACACACGTAATGAACAAATACTTGTAAAAATAAATTTACAAAGTTTGGCAAGAATGACTTGCTGTGCACAGTCCCTTATAATCTTGTATTATAAATGGACTAATCATGTCTTTACGAGTGATCTTAAAAAGATCTTACATTGTAAGCGATTAGCCATACAACGTGGCTAACCCTTTTTCAAAACTTGTAAAAAGTAAAAATTAATACAAGCCAGTCCTTTAGGAAGGACTGTTCACTGATAATACTTGCACAGGTGTTCTCCATTCCAATAGCGTGGAACGAGATCTCCATTTAAGCGTGCAAGTTTGTAGGTGCCCGGATGAAGGACTTCTTCAATCTGGTAAGGTCCTTCCCAATTTGGTCCGAGTACTCCAGCAGTTGGGTCGCGGGTATTTAAGAAAACTCATCGTAGCACCAGATCATCGGCGTTGAATTTCCTTTCTTTCACCTTTGAGTTAAAGTACCGGGCGACCTTTTGCTGGTACGCAGCAACTCGGAGGTGGGCTTTTTCTCGTATTTCTTCAATTGAATCTAGGGACTCCATCATTAGTTGGCTATTCTGGCTCTGGTCGTATGTAATGCGTCGATGTGAGGGGGGATCTAATTCGACAGGTAACATGGCTTCATATCCGTATGCTAAGGAAAACAGGGTGTGACCCGTCGCTGTTCGATGAGAAGTTCTATACGACCAGAGGACTTCAGGCAGCTGTTATGGCCATGCTCCTTTAGACTCTGATTTTAGCCAACTGACACGGAGTAAAATTTTCTTGATGTGGACAAACACGCTGGAAAGAATGTGATGGCGAAATGATAAAAAACACAAGGGTTTATAGTGGTTCGGCCCCAGAATCTGGTAGTAACCTACGTCCACTTGAATTTTTATTGATATAGGATTCAAATGAGTGATCAAAGAACTAGGGTTCAATGAGTTTCAACAACCTCTGAAGATAAATACAATATATCAAATAGGATAACTCTAATCTCTAATGATTCGAAAGCAAGAAAGAAGAAGAAGCCCCCTTCCCTTGAGCCCCCTTTCTCTATTTATAGGCTCAAGGAGGATTTACATTAATTTGTTACAGATATGATTTCCTAAATAGTCAGATACTCAAGAAATCATGGGAGATAATTTCGGATACCATCATAACGGCATAAGATCTTTTCCGCGTATATCATTCGTACGACCAGGCTGGTCCTATGAAGAGATCGAACATCGCGACACTAGATGTATTCCTGGTCGATAGTCAAGCATGAATTCTGCCAGCGTGTACTAAATATTTTCCATGTCATCCATGTTTGTTTTTTGGATAACAAGTACCTTAAAAAAATTATTTACGAAAATCCTTTGTCATATGGTGTACCCTAAAAATACGAGCTAAATCGTCTTGTTCGGGGTACAACTATCAAGCAATAGATGAAGGTTACAAGACTCTAAAGACATTTTACTAACTCTAGATTAAATAGCTTGAGATTACGTCATTGAGTTGGGTTATCATAAGATCCTCCAGATTTCCCTAAATGTTTGTGATTGAGATCAAATAACACAACGTCCAGATCGCCCTCGTCAGTGTTCGAGCATTACTCGGGTCAGATCGCCCTGGTGTATAACCCCCAGTTCGAGGAATTCATTCAGCTCGCATCATAAGGGTGAATCCACATAGACTCAGAGATTCTTTATACTCAATTAATACTTGTAATTGTTATCTAATAAATGGTCGATATCAAGGGAATTAGCATATTTGAAGAATTTATGTAGTTACCCATTCTTGTAAGTTAGCAAACATTGTATGGTTACCCAAAATTGTTCATCATCCCTCTATAAATACAGAGGGAAGTGACAGTAAAAAGGAGCGAATTTTGTATGCAAAAACTCTATAGAAATTTTATTAAACAATTTATCCAAGAGTTCATAAACATAATAATATAGACTCGTGGACTAGGTGAATTTTAACCACTGAACCACATAAAATCTCCTGTGTTCTTATTTTTACGGTTAACAAAAGCCTAATCATATTTTTTTTCAAATTTCTTAAACTACTTTCGGCGAAAAACTCCGTCAATAGATTGGTGCTTTCATTGAGAGCTAGATTAGGCTTATTGAAAATTTTAAGAAAACTTTCATCCCAATATCATTATGGCGATAACCTGTTCAAAGCGCGACAATGAGCCTGAGAGACCTGGAGATCAAGGAGAATTTCGTATGGTTGACCCTGCTGGGGGGGGGGGGGGGGGGCCTCTATACCTCATCGTCTTTGGAAAATATCCCTAAACCAGGATGACAACCATGACAATACTGGAAGCTCAGCTTCGCGCCCCCACAACCTTAACCCAGGATATCTCATTGCCATAGAGATGGAGAATGCTCAACTAAGAAGCCACCTCACCAAGGATACCGCACATCTCTCGATCTAATAGGCACCACCTACAACTATGAAAATGTATAACAGCTTCAAAATTATATAAACACGATAATAATTAATAGAAATGGGAATGAGAAAGATTGAACATATATATAAAAAAAATATCAACATATATAAGGAAAATATGTGTAAATTATCTCAACCTAAAAGGCCTCCTTACAAGGGTTTGCAATACCCTTAACAATAAAAAATAAAAAAGATATGGAAGTCCTCTTATCACTGAGCTCTGGTTGTTTGCTCACAGGAGACACGTCTTCCTCTCCTCCATCAGTTCCGGCCCTAGAAGTCGTCTCCTCCGTCTGTATGGGCTTCTTTGCCTACTGGTCCTAAAACATGGCAAGGTAATGCTCCCAGACCTCGGCATCAAGTAACGAGAAATCCCCATCTTGATTGTACGCCCAAAATCAATAGAACATCTCCTCCAAGGAGCTCTCAATCTGAGCCCCGTGGCCCTTCACCTAAAGCTCAAGCTCCTCAATTCGGCCAACATCCTCATTGGCCTTGGACAGGGACTTCTCCTCGACCTCTGAAATCTTTAGCTTAAATTCCTCAACCTCCTTCAGAAGCTGATCGCGACTCTGGATCACCTCCATTGTTTGTGCTTTAGAAATTTTTTCGTTGTTCTGAGAGGTTTCCACCTCAACTCAGATTCGAGCAATACCTTGGATCTGGGCCATGCAAGACTACAACTAATGATAAATGAGTGGTCAATTTGTGAGAACATGGAACTAAAAGAAGGAAGATCATGATAAGACTTATGGACCGAGACATCCATAACGCAGAAGTCAAGGGCGGTCACCTAGGGTCTTGCCTCTATGGCATGCAACTCTTTGGTGCTGACAAGGTTGTCATGCTTCGTTATATGGCTCATGATCTCCTGGAGTGAACCGAACAGGAGTTCTGGATGTTTCCCATCCTTGATTGGAGGACCTGGGATCACAGTAGTTGGGACTACGGCTTGGAAGACCTGCAGGATATGCGAAGGATCATGAGGAGTTGAGGGAGGGGCCTCTTGGTTTGTAACCATGGAGGGCTGGAGGTGCTTCAAGGTGGAACTGGTCTCCTTTTTCTTGGCTGGAGAACTAGTAGCAGCTCCAGTTCCAAATGTAGTTTTTTTTTCAAAATCCTTGGCCTCTTGACAATAGGGTCGGTGCCAAAGTTGTCCTTGAGACTCATATCTTCTTCTACAAGGAAGAACTATTAAAGTTAGAACATAGTTTTATAATTCTAACTATGTAAGCAACAAAACAAGAACCCTACCCTCCGAACGAGAGGAGGATACTACTACGATCATATATGGATTATGGACCGGGATAGACATAACCTTTAACTCTTGGATTATTGGAGGAGGAGGAGATTATAACATTACTACTTCATGGGACCTACTAGGTTCGGGATCCTCATCTAGACTAGGCTCTTATTCGGCTTGCCTCATACCCGAGGTAAAGGAACCATGACACAAGGAAAGCCATGACAGGAGGTTTGTACCATAATGTTAAAAAATGGTGGACATGAAATGTAAAGTGTTATCTACTACTACTGTATATTTAGGGTAGGAAAAATCAAGGCGAATGACCAATTGGTAGACACTCTCATGTAAGGTTAAATCCAGGTCCGCGTCTTCAGGATGTATGCTTAGAATTTTCCTCAGACTGAATCGAGTTAGTGCAAAACTGGCAGTAGCACGATGCATTCCCTTATCTTTATTTCCTTGGCCGGAGGTGTTGGCTACTGCCCCCGATTTGTCACAACCTTGGTCAGAATCCTGCCCGCCTGCAGCGATCTTTCTTTTACGAACCAACGGTGCAACCTCCTCCTCTTCCTCGATCTTCTCAACATCTGGAGATAGCCCCTTGGGAAGACCACGAGGCCTAATGGCCAGTATCTGATCTTTCCTGATCAGCTTACAAGCCACCATGGTGACGTCATTCACCACCGCCCTGAATTCATTCTCCTCGGCGGGGGCGTTGGCCATAGTATTGTATTGACCCCCAAGGGTCTCAGACCGCATTATTCTCTTATAAATACATGCACAAGATAACAACTTGATCAAAATAAGTAAAACTTAGCAAAAGTAAAGAATTTAGATGAAGTATAAAACAAAGATACTTGCGAGGTTGGTTGAAATAACGGTAATCACAGTTCCAGAATCCGTTTGACATAAAGAACTAGTCTTTGAAGTAATTCAGATGGTTGGGAAGGTCGATGATGCTAGCGGATTCGGGAAACTAGGTTGTTGGGGTTTTATGCCTTAATTAAAACCCAAATTCTTTGTAATCTCATTTTATTATCAATAAAAGAATAGAAATCATTTTTTGACTTGGTCAATCACTTTGCTCACATGTTTTATTTTCATGATTATTTGTTTAATATAAACTTCTATTAAATCCCGAGCATATAGCTAATGTTATTTATAGTGACGTAATCACAGTGGAATATAAATATGATTATATGTTCAAAAATAAGTTAGTCCTAAGATTAGTCAGTGCACTGGATTTACACTGACTTGCCAATCTACGATATGATCTACTTACACATTACAGTGTTATGTTCTTTCCAGAACATTAGGAAAGTAGATAAGATCAGATGTATTTGTTACATCGGACAGGACCGATATTGACAGTTGATAAGATAAGTAAACATACCGTTATTATCTATTCTAGTCATATCATATAGTTGACCATAGGTCAATTCAATCTCAATTCTGAGTGGTTAGTATTCTAGCTGATTGTATTATTTGAGTTCTTTGACTTGTTCGTTACTAGCTTACCCTACGGACTAGCCCATACTTACATCTTGGGAACTCGGTAGTATAATTGAGTGGGAGTGTTAATCATAGATATGAACATCTATAGCTTCTGATGAAGAAGTGAAACGATGGTTTCCTTTTAGTTTGGTTCAAGGTGATAAATGATAGAGATCTCATTTCAGTAATTAAATTAGTTTACTGAAATATCATTTACAAGGAACTAAGTGTTTTAAGGATAAAATACAATGAGGGGTAAAACGGTATTTTAGTCCTATCTCATTGTAGACCGTCTATAGAGGATTGAGTGACAATTATGGTTGTAACAATGGATAATTAATAGCGTATCTATATTTGTTATAGAGCGTTCTATGAATTCAAGAGTGCAATTCCAAGTCTATAGTGGAGTCACGAGGAATTAATAAGTTAGTAAATTTATTTGTTAGATTTATGATAACTTATTGGAGCTTGATTTCATAGGCCCATGGTCCCCATTGTACCTTGGATAAAATCATCTAGATAGTCTCAATTAATTGATTTAATTATCAATTAGAATTATCAAAGTTGACCAGGTCAATTTTGGATAGTTTCACAGAGTTGTGTAATTTTGAGAAGAAAAGAGAAATTATGGTAGATTTATTAATTAAGATAAATTGGTATCTAAATTAATAAATAAATTTAAATCAAGGTTCAAATCATAAATAATTAATTTGATAAAGGATTTAAATAATTATTTAATTAATTAAATCAATAGAAAATAATACAGGCCTTGTTTTAAGTCCAATGGGCTTATAATCAAATGGGAAATTTCACGGGCCTATAGCCCATGATAATTTCGACCTAGGACTTCAAAATGGCTGTTATTTTATTGATTTTTTAATTAAATTAAATGGCCTAATTGAGTCTATAAAAGGAGTGCTTAGAGAGAAGATTTCAGAGACGGCAGATAAGTCACAAGTCAGATTTTCTGATAGTTTTATATTCTCTCTAAACACAAGTCCTTTTCTAAGCCACTTTGTTATTTTCTCTTCTTCTCTCTATATCTATCTCATGTGTTGAGAATTTCCCACACTAGTCTAGGTGGTTCTAAGGATACATTGGAAGATCGTGAAGAAAATAGAAGATCGGTTCAGTTTCTTGATAATACTCTGCGACAGAAAGGATACAAGAGTTAGGGAAACTGAAGGAAGGACTCTTAATTCCGCTGCGTATACTGTAAGTATTATATTATTTGTTTCTCTTTGAATTCAATTTTAGAAACATGTTTTAGGCTGTCTCGAATTAATTTGTTTAATATTAGATATACATGAAAATAAATAAAGATCTTGTATGAGCTTTTTCCAACATAGGTGAGGTAGTAGAAACCATCTTCTCGAGTTTTAACGTCTGGATTGGCATTCAGACAGAAAAATTATAAAATATCCTCTGGGTTGGGGACCTCCTACTCGATCTTGAGGAATAGATACTTTAACCCTGCGTGGAGGCGATAAGAATTCGGCAAGAGCTGAAATGGTGTGAGCTTCACGTAGTTTAAGAAGTCCACAAAGTACTAGTACAGTGGCAGGAATGCACCTACCTTCAGGTGTTCATCACTCCAGGCCCCAAAGTCATCCTCCAATTGGGTATAGCTCTAGTCACTTTCTAATGGAGGTAGAGAGTGGAAGTTGGAATTCATCTCTGTAACGTCCAAAAATCGCTAATGAGGTTTAGTGCCTTGATTAGCATGCCGAGAGGGCATGTGGAGTAGTTAGGGTTAATTAATTGAACAAATATGTGATTATACGGATTACATGAGTTATATTACAATATGTTTGTTTGTGTGTATTAAATATGCTTAAAGGCCCACTTTTGTGAAAAGGGGCATTTTTGTAATTTTGACCCATTGATGGTATATTTGTACTTTATATGCTATATACTTGAGACCACATGATTTTGTGGATATATTTACGATATTCGGTAGGAGTGGATCCTTATGAGCAATTTTAGCGGGAAGTCACAAAGGGGATAAAAATACCCGGCTCGGGGGAGCCAAGGGGTATTTTGGTAATTATATATATGTGGGAAAACTATTGATAAATGGAATTAATTGGGAGAGATATGTGGGTCTAGAGGATGAAATTGGGATGTAGTGGTGAAACTTGAGCTTTAGTAGGAATTTAGGAAAATGACCAAAATACCCTTGGGACTTAGTTCAAGGTTAAGTGATATCAGGGGTAAAAGGGTCATTGACCTATTTTAGAGGTAAAATTTTGCTAAGTCTAGAGCATTCCACGTTTGGGGCACTATTAGCTAGGTTTTGGTCTGTAACGTCCCAAATTACCTAATAAGGCTTAAGGCCTTGATTAGGGGGGCTAGAATGGAAAATTATGGAAAGTGATGTGTTTATGTGATATATATGTGTGTCATTATATGATTATGTGAGTTATATTATAATATGACTAGATATGCATGTTTAGGTGTATTGAATATGCATGTGGGCCCGTTTCTTATTAGAAGGGAGTTTTTTGTAATTTTGCTTGTTATGGGTATATTTGGAGTATATGTGATAAATGTGTGAGACCACATTATTATGTGGATATATTTGAGTTACTCAGCACGAGGTAATCCTAGGGAGCAAGTTAGCGGGAAAGTCACAACAAGACCAATACCCGAATCGAGGTGAGTCAAGGGGTATTTAGTACATTACCGGGATATTGGGTAATGGGAATAAATATTTGAGGATATATTTTGGGTTAGTGAGATTAGGAGGGAATTCTAGGGATTTTGACCATTTTAACATCAGGGATGTTTTTGGTACCCCGAGCCTTGGGATTTTCGTAAGGTTACTTGAACTCTAAGTAACCTCTCATAAATAGAAAAACACGTTCAACTCTCTCAGCTCTCTTTCGTTCTCTCATTTTTGCTCGTCAGCGTTTTCGAAGGAAACTCAAGTTTTAGAACTCAGATTCAAGCAAGGTTAGAGTCATAACGATTTTAGGGAAGATTAGAAGCTTGATAACCTGGGGATTTAGCTGGAAAATGACTTAATCAGAGGCAATGTAAGTTTTTAAGTTTCTGGGTTTTGTTTTCCTTGAGTTCTTAAGCTTTCATTAGATTTTATGGTTTTGGTGAGTTTTTCGATCTGTTTGAAAGTTGAGTTTTGTAGCTTGGGATGTTGTGATGATGTCTTGGGATTGAATTGTAAGTTTGGTACTGTTTGGATGGGTTTTTGGAGGGATTTTTCATAAGGAAAATGGAGAAAAACTTGAGTTTTCATGTCGAGTCGCGACCTTGTTCTTGGGGCGACGCGACTCTCATGAACTCAGGGAGAACCATGAGATGTCAAGCTATTTGAGTCGCGACTCTCTGACTTGGGGCAGGTCGCGGCTCTTTTGTTTCGAGTCGCGGTGCTTGAAGGGTTTTTGAGCCTTGGGAAGGTTTTCATTGCGGGAACTCAAACCTAAGGGCTCAGGATTGATTCTACTACCCCATTTTGTAGAATTCAAAGTCCCAAAAGCTAGGACTTGGTCCGGAAGCCTTTATTCACTCGTTATTAACGAGATTCTATATTTGGTTGTGTCTAGGTTACTGCTAGGGGCTCAAAAATAAGGATCGTGCTCGAGGGTCGTTCTTATTTTACATTACACTTGAACCTTAGGTAAGAAAACTACACCAAATACGTGATGTACGTGCTTAGGGAATGGCCCGGTTGTCGAATATAGTCTTGATTAAGGCATAGGCCCTTATAAATGTGCATGATTATGATTATGCCTGAGATTGTTTGATTAAGCATGCTGAATGCTCTGTATCTAGATATTTGCTATATGATATGTACTAGATTGCATTATCTAATTGAAAAGACTTGACTTATGAGTCAAGAACAGCAATAGTGTACTGAGCACTGGTCGAAAGCATTGACTTATAAGTCAAGGGCGACAATAGTGCATTGAGTTCTAGTTGATATGGTTAGGCCTAATCAGGAGTGCATCATACGCTTGTTGTCCAAAGTAAAGCGTTGGCTCTCAAACTTGGGGCGGGTTGCAGCTCTTTTGTTTTCAGTCGTGGCACTTGAAGGGATTTTGAGCCCCGAGAGGGTTTTGAGTGAGGGAATTCAAACCTGAGAGCTCAGGATCTATTATACTACCTAGTTTTGTAGAATTCAATGTCTCAGAGACTAAGACTCAGTCCGGAAGCCTTTATTCGGTCGTTATTGATGTGATTCTATATTTGGTTATGACTAGGTCACTTGTAGGGGCTTGGAAACTAGGATTGTGCTCGAGGGACGTTATTATTTTACATTACACTCGAACCTGAGGAAAGAAATATGCACCCAATACGTGATGCATGTTCTTAGGGATCAGCTCGGTTCTCGAATATTGTCTTGAATATGGCATGTGCCCCTGTAAATGTGCTTGATTATGATTATAACTAAGATTGTTTGATAAAGCATGTTGAAAGCTCTGTATTTGGATATTTGCTATATGATATATGCTTGTCTGCATTATCTGAATAAATAAGATTTGATTTATGAGTCAAGAATGACAATAGTGTACAGAGCGCTAGTCGAAAGCATTAACTTATAAGTCAATGGAGACAATAGCCTCCTGAGCGCTGGTCGATATGGTTAGGCCTAATCAGGAGCGTATCATACGCATTTTGTCCAGAGGAGAGCCTTGGGCGCTTTGACTTGGGGCAGGTCATGGCTTTTTTGTTTTGAGTCGCGATGCTTGAAGGGTTTTTGAGCCTCGGGAGGGTTTTGAGTGCACGAACACAGACCTAAGAGCTCGGGATCGATTATACTACCTGGTTTAGTAGAATTCGACGTCTCAGAGGCTAAGACTCGGTCCGTAAGCCTTTATTCAATCGTTATTGATAGGATTATATATTTGGTTGTGACTAGGTTACTGGTAGGGGCTTAGAAACAAGGATCGTGCTCGATGGTCGTTCTTATTGTACATTACACTTGAACTTGAGGTAAGAAAACTGCACCTAATATGTGATGTACGTGCTTAGGGATTGGCCCGGTTGTTGAATATAGTCTTCATTACGGCATGGGCCCCTATAAATGTGCATGATTACTATTATGCATCAGATTTTTTAATTATCCATGTTAAATGCTCTGTATCTAGATATTTGTTATACGATATATTCTTGACTACATTATTTGATTGAAAAGACTTGACTTATGAGTCAAGAACAAAAAAAGTGTACTGAGTGCTGGTCAAAAGCATTGACATACAAGTCAAGGGCGGCAATAACGCGCTGAGCACTGGTCGATACGGTTAGGCCTAATTAGGAGGGCATCATACGCTTGTGGACTAGTGGAGAGCCGTGGGTTTCTGACTTGGGGCAAGTCACAACTCTTTTTCTTTGAGTTGTGGTGCTTGAAGGATTTTTGAGCCTTGGGAGGGTTTTCAGTGCGGGAACTCAAACCTAAGAGCTTGGGATCGATTATTCTACCCAGTTTTGTAGAATTCAACGTCCCAGAGGCTAAGAATTGGTCCGGAAGCCTTTATTCGTTCGTTATTGATAAGATTCTATATTTGGTTTTGACTAGGTTACTGGTACGGGCTCGAAAACTAGGATCATGCTCGAGGGTCGTTCTTATTTTACATTACACACGAACTTGAGGTAAGAAAACTTCATCCAATACGTGATTTATGTTCTTAGGGATTGGCCCGGTTGTCGAATATAGTCTTGATTATGGCATGGGCCCCTCTAAATGTGCATGATTATTATTATGCTTAAGATTGTTTTATTAAGCATGCAGAATGCTTTGTATCTAGATATTTTCTATATGATATATGCTTGTTTGCATTATCTGATTGAATAAGAATTGACTTATGAGTCAAGAACAACAATAGTGAATTGAGTGCTAGTCGAAAGCATTGACTTATAAGTCAAGGGAGACAATAGCGTAATGAGTGCTGGTCGATATGGTTAGGCCTAATCAGGAGCAAATCATACGCTTGTGGTCTGGTGGAGAGCCTTGGGCTCTCTGACTTGGGGTGGGTTACGGCTCTTTTGTTTTGAGTCGTGGTGCTTGAAGGGTTTTTTTAACCTCGTGAGAGTTTTGAGTGCAAGAACTGAAACCTAAGAGATCGTGATCGATTATTTTACCTGGTTTAGTAGAATTTGAAGTCCCGAAGCTAAGGCTCGTTCTGAAAGCCTTTTTTCGCTCATTATTGACAGGATTCTATACTTTGTTGTGACTAGGTTACTGCTAGTGGCTCGATGTCCAGGATCGTGCTCGAGGGTCGTTCTTATTTTACATTACCCTCAAACCCGAGGTAAGAAAACTGCCGCAAAAATGTGATGTATGTACTTAGGGATTGGCCTGGTTGTCAAATATAGTCTTGATTAAGGCATGGGTCCCTGTAAATGTGCATGATTATGATTATGCCTGAGATTTTTTGCTTAAGCATGTTGAATGCTCTATCAAGATATTTGCTATATTATATATGCTTGAATACATTATCTGAATGAAAAGACTTGACTTAGGAGTCAAGAACGACAAAAGTGTACTGGCGCTGGTCGAAAGCATTGACATATAAGACAAGGGCAGCAATAGTGCGCTGAGCGCTCGTCAATATGGTTAGGTCTAATCAAGAGCGCATCATACGCTTATTGTCTAGATGAGAGCCTTGGGCTCTCTGACTTTGGGTGATTCATAGCTCTTTTGTTTTGAGTCGTGGCGCTTAACGGATTTTTGAGCCTCAGGAGGGTTTTGAGTGCGGGAACTCAAACCTAAGAGCTCGGGATCGATTATACTATTTAGTTTGGTAGAATTCGATGTCCCGGAGGCTAAGAATAGGTTCAGAAACCCTTATTTACTCGTTATTGACATGAATCTATATTTGGTTGTGACTAGGTTACTGGTAGAGGATCGGAAACTAGGATCATGCTTGAGGGTCATTCTTATTTTACATTATGATTATGCCTGAGATTGTTTGATTAAGCATGTTGAATGCTTTGTGTCTAGATAATTGCTATATGATATATACTATATTGCATTATCTGATTGGAAAGAATTGACTTATGAGTTAAGAATGGCAATAGAGTACTGAGCACTGGCGAAAGCATTTACTTATAAGTCAAGGGCGACAATAGTGCTCTGAGAGCTAGTCTATATGGTTAGGCATAATCTAGAGTGCAAATACACTTGTTGTCCAGAGGACAGCCTTGGGCGCTCTGACTTGGGGCAGGATGCGACTCTTTTATTTTCAGCTGTGGTGCTTGAAGGGATTTTGAGCCTCAGGAGGCTTTTGATTGCGGCAACTAATTCCTAAGAGCTTGTGATCGATTATACTACTTGACTTAGTAGAATTCAAAGTCCCGAAGCTAGGACTTATTCTGGAAGCCTTTATTCCCTTCTTATTGACAGGATTCTATATTTGGTTGTGACTAGGTTATAGCTAGGAGCTCAAAAACCAGGATCGTCCTCAATGGTCGTTCTTATTTTACATTACACTCGAACTTGAGGTAAGAAAACTGCCCCAAATACGAGATGTACGTACTTAGGGATTGGCCAGGTTGTCGAATATAGTCTTGATTAGGGCTTGGGCCCTTGTAACTGTGCATGATTATGATTATGCCTAAGATTGTTTGATTGAGCATGTTGAATGATCTATATCTAGATATTTGCTATACGATATATACTTGATTGCATTATCTGATTGAAAAGACTTGACTTATGAGTCAAGAACGGAAAAAGTGTACTGAGCGCTGGTCGAAAGCATTGACATATAAGAAATGGGCGACAATAGTGCGCTGAGCACTGGTCGATATGGTTAGGCCTAATCAAGAGCGAATCATACACTTATTGTCTAGATGAGAGCCTTGGGCTCTCTGACATTGGGTGAGTCATAGCTCTTTTGTTTTGAGTCATGGTGCTTGAAGGATTTTTGAGCCTCGAGAGGGTTTTGAGTGCGGGAACTCAAACCTAAGAGCTCGGGATCGATTATACTATTCAGTTTTGTAGAATTCGACGTCCCCCAGGCTAAGAATAGGTTCGGAAGCCTTTATTCACTAGTTATTATTAGGATTCTATATTTGGTTGTGACTAGGTTATTGGTAGGGGCTCGAAAACTAGGAACGTGCTTAAGGGTCATTCTTATTTTACATTACACTTGAACCTAAGTTAAGAAAATTGTACCCAATATGTGATGTACGTGCTTAAGGATTGGCTCGGTTGTCGAATATAGTCTTGATTATTGCATGGGACCCCGTAAATGTGCATGATTATGATTATGCCTGAGATTATTTGATTAAGTATGTTTAATGCTCTGTATTTGGATATTTTCTATATGATATATGCTTGTCTATATTATCTAATTGAAGAGACTTGACTTATGATTCATGAACAAAAATAGTGTACTGAGCGCTGGTCGAAAGCATTGACTTATAAGTCAAGGGCGGAAATAGCACGTTGTGTGCTGGTCGATATGGTTAGGCCTAATCATGAGCACAACATATGCTTGTTGTCCAGAGGAGAGCCTTGGGCGCTCTGACTTGGGGCTAGTCGCAGCTCTTTTGTTTTGAGCCGCAACACTTGAAGTGTTTTTGAGCCTTGGGTTGGTTTTGAGTGTAGGAACTCAAACCTAAGCACTCGGGATCGATTATACTACCTAGTTTAGTAAAATTCGACATCTCAGAGACGAAGACTCACTCCAGAAGCCTTTATTTGCTCATTATTGATAGAACTCCATATTTGGTTGTGACTAGGTTACTGGCAGGAACCAGGATCGAGTTCGAGGGTCGTTCTTATTTTACATTACCTATGAACTTGAGGTAAGAAAAATGCAACCAATACGTGATGTACATGCTTAGGGATTAGCTTGGTTGTCAAATATAGTCTTGATTAGGGCATGGGCCCCAGTAAATGTGCATGATTATGATTATGTCTGAGATAGTTTTATTACCCATGCAGAATGCTCTGTATCTTGATATTTGCTATATGATATATGCTTGTCTGCATTATCAGAATGAATAAGATTTGACTAGTGAGTCAAGAATGACAATAGTGTACCGACCGCTAGTCGAAAGCATCGACTTATAAGTCAAGGGAGACAATAGCACTAAGCGTTGGTCGATATTGTTAGGCCTAATCAGGTGTGCATCATACGCTTGTGGTCTAGAGGAGAGCCTTGGGCTCTCTAACTTGTGGCGGGTTGCGGCTCTTTTCTTTTGAGTCGCGACGCTTGAAGGATTTTTGAGCTTCGAGAGGGTTTTGAGTGCAGGAACTCAAACCTAAGAGCTCGTGATCGATTATACTACCTAGTTTAGTAAAATTCGAAGTCCCGAAGCTGGGACTCATTCCGAAAGCCTTAATTCGCTTGTTATTGACATGATTCTATATTTGATTGTGATTAGGTTACTACTAGGGGCTTGAACACCACAATCGTGCTCGAGGATCATTCTTATTTTACACTTGAACATAAGGTAAGAAAATTGCACTAAATACGTGATTTACGTACTTAGGGATTGGCCCGGTTGTCGAATATAGTCTTGATTAGGACATGAGCCCCTGTAAATGTGCATGATTATGATTATGCTTGAGATTGTTTGATTAAGCATGTTGAATGCTCTGTATCTAGATATTTCCTATATGATATATTCTTGACTGCATTATCTAATTGAATAGACTTGACTTATGAGTCAAGAACAGAAAAAGTGTACTAAGCACTGCTCAAAAGCATTGACATATAAGTCTAGGGCAGCAATAGCGCGCTGAGCGCTGGTCAATATGGTTAGGCCTAATCAGGAGCGTATCATACACTTGTTGTCTAGAGGAGAGCCTTGGGCTCTCTGACTTAGGGCGAGTAACAACTCTTTTGTTTTGAGTCGTGGCGTTTGAAGGATTTTTGAGCCTCATGAGGGTTTTGAGTGCAGGTACTCAAACCTAAGAGCTCAGGATCGATTATACTACTCAATTTTGTAGAATTCTTTGTCTCGGAGGCTAAGAATCAGTTTAGAAGCCTTTATTCACTCGTTATTGACTATATTCTATATTTGGTTATGACTAAGTTACTAGTAGGGGCTCAGAAACTAGGATCATGCTCGAGGGTCATTCTTATTTTACATTACACTCGAACCTGAGGATGAAAAATGCACCCAATATGTGATGTACGTGCTTAGGGATTGGCTTGGTTGTCGAATATAGTCTTGATTATGGCATGGGCCCCTGTAAATGTGCATGATTATGATTATGCGTGAGATTATTTGATTAAGCATGTTCAATGCTCTGTATTTGGATATTTGATATATGACATATGATTTTCAGCATTATCTTATTGAAAATACTTGATTTGTGAGTCAAGAACGACAATAGTGTACTAAGCGCTACTTGAAATCATTGACTTATATATCAAGAGTGGCAATACCACTCTGGGCACTAGATGATATGGTTAGGCCTAATCAGGAGCGCATCATACGCTTGTTGTCCAGAGGATAGATTGGGGCGCTCTGACTTGGGGTGGGTCCCGACTCTTTTATTGAATTCAACGTCTCATTGGCTAAGACCTGGTCCAGAAGCCTTTATTCTCTTGTTATTGATAAGATTCTATATTTGGTTGTGGCTAGGTTACTGGTAGGGGCTCAGAGACCAGGATCATGCTCAAGGGTCGTTCTTATTTTACATTACACTTCAACTTGAGGTGAGAATACTGCACCCAATACGTGATGTACGTGCTTAGGGATTGGCCTGGTTGTCGAATATAGTCTTTATTATGGAAGGGCCTCTGTAAATGTGCATGATTATGATTATGCCTGGAATTGTTTTATTAAACATGTTGAATGCTCTGTATCTAGATATTTTCTATATGATATATGCTTGTCTGGATTATATGATTGAATAAGATTTGACTTTTGAGTCAATAACGACAATAGTGTACTGAGCCCTAGTTTAAAGCGTTAACTTATAAGTCAAGGGTGACAATAGCGCGCTGAGCATTGGTTGATATGGTTAGGCCTAATCAGGAGCGCATCATACGCTTGTGGACTAGTGGAGAGCCTTGGGCCTCTCACATGGGGCGCGTTGTGGCTCTTTTATTTTGAGTTGCAGCGCTTGAAGGGTTTTCGAGCCTCGGGAGTGTTTGAGTGAGGGAACTCAAACCTTAGAGCTTGGGATCGATTATACTACCCAGTTTAGCAGAATTCGAAGTCCCAAAGGTTAGGACTCAGTCCAAAAGCCTTTATTCTCTCGTTATTGACGGGATTCTATATTTGGTTGTGACTAGGTTACTGCTAGGGGCTCAGAAACTAGGATTGTGGTCGAGGGTCGTTCTTATTTTACATTACACTTGAACCTGAGGTAATAAAATTGCCCCCAATACGTGGTGTACGTGCTTAAGGCTCTGCCTAGTTGTCGAATATAGTCTTGATTAGGGCATGGGCCCCTATAAATGTACATGATTATTATTATTATTACTGAAATTGTTTGATTAAGCATGCTTAATATTATATATCTCGATATTTGCTATATGATATATGCTTGTCTGCATTATCTGATTGAGAAGACTTGACTTATGAGTCAAGAACGGCAATAGTGTGTTGAGCGCTGGTCGAAAGCATTAACTGATAAGTCACTGGTAGCAATAGGGTGTTGAGCGCTGGTTTATATGGTTTGGCCTAATCAGGAGCGCATCATACGCTTGTCCGACCCAATGATTTTGGAAAACTAAAGTGCCAGGTATGCTGGGCCAGCTCCAAGGCTCGTTACACTGAGGATAGGGAAATGGGCCCCAGGGTGACTTATTAGTCCCATACCCTAGTGCATTGGGCCTCGATCTGACTTATTAATCAATATATTAGGGTAGCTGGCCCCCATATGACGCTGTAGTCATTTATATGAATGATACACATGCATGAGTAGGGTTATTATTGCTAGGCATACTTATTATGACTTTCTATCATGTTATTAATTGCTTATGAGCATGTTTAATTTTTCTTGGTTAGCCTTGGTTCATGGGTGCTATGTGGTGCAACTAGGGAAAAGGGAAGCTAGACTAGCCATGAGTTTAAGAGCTTCGGCGGCGATGTGTACATATGTGGCTGCTCAACCACCACAGTCGCGGTTTCTTAGAGGAACTAGGGTTAAACCCTATTTTTGCTGCTTAGGTCGGTTGGTTGTAACTTTTGAGCTGTAATTACCCTTTTGGAATTGTAAACAACTTTGTAAACGTTTATTATGGGATCCCATGTCCAACCTAACATTTTAACAAAATAACTAATCCTTTTGACCAAAAATTTTAACCCTAAACCATTAATCATGTTTAGTTACATAGTTATGGCCAAAAGACTCGTTTAGCGAGTCTAGCACTGTTTAAAATACACAGTGCAACAGTCTTGGCTATCCGGGGTGTTACAACTTAGTATCAGAGCGTTCCAAGGTTAAGGGTTCCTAAAGACAGGTTGGGCATGTCCACTCGCCCCTAAAGACAAGCTCGACTCAGGGTTTGGTAACTATTCAGGATTTATGTGTTTAACTCCTTAAATAGGATATAAATGCCTTATTTGCCTGCATTATTAGGTAGCATGAGATATTCTGATAGGGCCTGGCCCTTTACTATTGCATGAATGATAAGGATGTGCTTATTAGCACTGATATTGCTTGTGAATGCAAAGGAAGTGCTTATTAGCATTGTTATATGGACATGTAGGTCAAGACACGTTCATTAGCACTGCCATAGATACGTGTATGCCAAAAAAATGTTTACTAACATTGTTATTTGGTTATGAATGTTAGAAAGTGATTATTAGCACCATGCTTGGACATGAATATGAATCCACATGCTTATTAGCATGACTATTGAATGTGAGTGATTGCTTGTTCAGTCTTTGACCATGAGGCAGCAAGAGGTTCAGTTATTACCACCTAACTGGTCCAATTGATTATTGCAGCAAGGTATAAGCTTGGAAGTATTCTTCCAAGGCACATAGATTCATCAACTGGCCAAGAAGATCAGGGCCAGAATGATAATCAGGGTCAGAATGATAATCAGGTTCAGACCCCTCCGCCAGCTCCTGAGAACTGGCAGCTAGTGCTTGCTGATTTGCAAGCCAGATTACTGAGGCAGGAAGAAGAGATCTGCCTCCTGAGACAACAGCAGGTTTGTGCAGGGAACAATCTGCCAGAGGTACCACCTATGATGGTGCCAACAGTAGAGTAGCCTCTAGAGGCTGAAAAAAGATGGGAACATCTTTATGAAAAGATCAGGAAACAACACCCTCCCTTATTTTAGGGTAGTGCGGATCCGGCTAAGGTGGAGCAGTGGATTAGTATGGTTACCACCATCCTAGATTCTATGAGGGTGGTTGGTAATGAGAAGGTGTCATGTGCCACATATATGTTTCTGGAGGATGCCGGAACTAGTGGGAAGTGATATCCCAGACCAGGAATGTCAATACCCTGGATTGGGAAGAGTTTAGAACTTTGTTCAATGAAAAGTATTACAATGATGCCGTCAAGGCTGCAAAAGCTGAAGAGTTCAGTAAACTGCTTCAAGGGAATATGTCAGTGATAGAGTATGCACAGAGGTTTGATAGATTAGCCAAGTTTGCTGCAGACTTGGTGGCCACTAATGGGACAAGGAAGGAAAGATTCCTTCATGGGCTGTGGCCTATGATAGCCCAGGATGTTTGCATTACCAATGTGTCAGTGGTGACGAATTATGCGCATGTGGTGGAGAAATTCCTTGCTGTAGAGGGCGCGGAGAATAAAATCTGGCATGAGAACATGACTAGGAGCAACATTAGAAGGACAACACCTCCATTTATGGGTTCAGGTAGGGGCGGAGGCCCCAGTGATTAGAAAAGGAAGGCTTCAGATGCCTTTTCAGCTCCAGGCCCTGAAAAGAGACCACGTGGGATTCAGATAAGCCACCAGGTTGGAAATGAGGGCTGGAAGACCTTTCTAGAGTGCGCCAGATGTAAAAAGCGCCAAATAGGAGAGTGTCGGGAAAAGACCTGCTTTTTGTGCAGGATAGTGGGACACTTAAAGAAAGATTAACCGAAAGAAAGAAAGGAAGAACCAAGGAAGGTGGACAGCTCGACCATAACTCAAGTGCTCACACTGACACAGGCAAAAGCTGAGGCTTGTCCCTCAGTAGTGACAGATCAACTTTTTAGTGTTGGAACCTCTTATATTGTTTTAATTGATTATGGAGCTATACACTCTTTTGTTGCTAGTATGATCATTGATAGACTGTGTAGGCTGTGTGATTATTATGTTGTGGGGTTCGGGACCTTATTGCCCACTAGGGAATGAGTAGTATATAGGAGAAGGATTAGATCACTGCCAATGATAGTAGACGACAGAGAGTTTTCAGTTGACTTGATAGAGTTGGTTATGACTGACTTTGACATGATTCTGGGTATGGACTAGTTAGTAAAGTTTGGGGCACCCATTTTCTGGAAGAAGAAGAAGATGCTAACCTTTGAGTCTGAGGGTGAGGACCCTTTTGTATTTTTTGGCACTATGCATGGACCCTGTGTGCCTATGATATTTTTATTGAGGGCTAGAGATCTATTTTAAGATGGTTGCATAAGATTCCTATCAAGTGTGGAAGATACCACTCAAGTCGTGCCAGTGGGACTAGAGGAGACTAGATTAGTCTGTGAGTTTCTGGATGTGTTTCTAGAGGACCTACCAGGGTTGCCGCCACACAGAGAGATAGAGTTTTTTTATCAAAGTGGCACCAGGGACAGATCCAGTGTCTAGGCACCATACAAAATGGGCTTGGCAGAATTAAAGGAGCTAAAGATACAGTTGTAGGAGTTGTTAGACTTGGGTTTTATTAGACCCAGTTTCTTACTATGGGGTGCACCAGTCCTAATTGTGAAATGATAGATGGTTCTCTAAGGATGTGCATTGACTACAGGGAAATGAACAAGTTAACCATTAAGAACAAGTATCATCGGCCAAGGATAGATGACGTGTATGATCAGTTGCAAGGTAAGATGGTATTCTCAAAAATAGATCTTCGATCTGGTTATCATTAGTTGAGGATCAAGGAGGGAGATATACTGAAGACTGCCTTTCGTACCAGATATGGGAATTATGAGTTCTTATTCATATCATTTGGTTTGACTAATGCCCCAGCTACTTTTATGAATCTGATGAACAGGGTGTTCAAAGATTATCTGGATTGGTTTGTGATTGTCTTCATCAATGATATTCTGGTCTATTCTCAGTCAGAGGTAGAACATGATCATCATCTCAGGTTGGTTCTATAGAGGCTGGGGGAACACAGTGTTGGAAATGTGCCCTGAAAGCATATGTAGTAGACATTGTTTTATGAAATAAATAAATAATTTTTTTTATGGACTATATTATTCTATGATAATATTATGTAAATATCAGGAAAATTCCTAAGTTCGTATATGTGATCTCAAACACGTATTGGTACGGGAGGATTGTGTTTGAGATAAATGAACTTGAATAGTTCGCAGTAAAATAAAGTTATGGAATCTTTAGATTAATTACTGCAAGTACGGTCCACTAGTATTATGAATACATGTGATCTAGATTCGGATCACTAGTGTAGTAGGACACTTTAGTGGAGGTGCTTTATATATTAGAGAATATATAGAACTGGACTAGATATGTTTATTAATACTTAGTTAAATACCGTTTCAAAGTATTAATTAAATATATCAACTGATGATCATATACAAATAGATCTTAATCCTGAAGTTACTATGAACTCCTGTTTATATTATATGAGTTCTTTGATTCACTTGTTAGGGTCTGTCAGAATAATCGGGCTAGAAACTTTTATTTTGGGAACTCATTAATATAGATGGCTGGGGACATAGTATACAGATATGGAATCTATGCCTTCTCGCAAGAGATTGAATGATGGTTCTCTTAAGGGTTGACTTTTGGGACTGAAAGGTTATTGAGCTCAAATTCATAATTTAGTTATGAATTAACCTTCACTAGTAGAGCCAATGCTACTTAAGGAAACAAGAGATAATTAAAAGGGTAAAACGGTAATTTTATTCCCAATTAATTATGAACCATTATTAAAGGGTCAAGTTGTATGCAATGATTATATCAATGGACGCTTTATGATTATAAAGTACTCAGTAAATGAAATGTCTATAATTACAAGAGTACAGTCTCATATTTATAGTGGAATAATCATGAGATTAATAAATTAAGATTATTTAATTAAAGAGTTTAATTAATAATCTCAAATTTATTGGAGCTTGAATTATAGGTCCATAGGTCCCCATAGCGGCTCTATCAACACTTTTCAAGGTAAGAGATGATATGAAGGGAAAATAGTTTGAAGACATATTTAAGAAGAAATTTGTTCTTCAGGCCAAATATGCAATTATATGATAATAGTGATTAATTAATTAATTACAAATTAGTTGTAGTTAATGAAATTAATTAATATTTAATTATTGTATAATTTTTGAAATTATATTAAATAATTAAATTAATTTCAAAATTTAATTAAATAAATATTTATTTTCGAAAATTTTGGATTTAATTAATTGGTAGAATTAATTAAATATCTTTATTTGAGTGGGAGAAAATGATCTGATAAATTCAAATTGGATTTGAATTTAAAAGATTAATATTTATTCAAATAATTAATTAAAGAGATAATTAATTTGAATTAGTTATCAGGTTGTTAGATCTTATCTGACAAAGTAATTTGAATAAATAATTAAATAAAATTTGAAAAACCAATATCCCTAGAAATTTGGAAGCTACATGTTCACACACAGTCCATGGACTGTGTGTGGCGTGTAGGGCCAGCATTTTCAGGGATGGGATTTTCATTTTTATTTAATTAATTAATTAATTAATGGATAATTCAAAAATTGGTTTTTGGATTTTTTCATTAATAGAATAATTAATTAATTAAAAAGTAAATTGTAAAATGGTTACAGATTTATTTTTTAAAATTTGAATATTTTCTTTTAAGTATGACTAATTAGAAAATTATTCAGATAAGTGATGTGAGACAACTCTGTACATTTTCTCTGTGAAAAATAGAACGATAGTTTTCTCTCCCTGAAAATAAAGAACCAATTCTCAGGCCTATTCTCTTGATCTCATGTGTTGAGTACATCAAGTAGAATCACAAATAAACTATCCTTCATTCTCTAAGTGCCCACATTTCTTGAGGTGTAGAGAACGCTTTGGAAGATCATTCTAAATACGAAAAGATAGCAATGATACTTGATAGGCTTCAAGAGGTATGAATTCTATCCTTATATTGTTTATGATTAATGTATGTATATTAATGGATCCGCATATTTAAAGGTAGTTTAAATATGTTACAAAAATTTTGTTGTACACTGGGCCAACCACACCACCATTCCGCTGCGTATTAGGAAACTGGTTCCTAACACACAGACTGTTTGCAATGTTCAAGAAATGTGAGTTCTGGTTACCACAGGTGACTTTCCTCGGTCATATCGTCAGTAGGGATGGGATCAAGGTGGATCCAACCAGGATTCAGGCAGTTAGGGATTGGCCAAGGCCAAGGAATGCCTCAGAGATCAGGAGTTTTCTTGGATTGGGAGGTTATTATAGGCGTTTTGTGGAAGGGTTCTTAAGGATTGCTACCTCATTGATGGAACTGACACGCAAGAATTAGAAGTTTGCATGGTCAGATATGTGTGAGAACAACTTCCACGAGTTGAAGCGGCGGTTGATCATAGCTCCGGTTCTAAGTCTTCCAACAGATCAAGAGAAGTTTATAGTGTATTGTGATGCCTCAAGACAAGGTTTGGGTTGTGTTCTTATGCAGACAGGGAAGGTGATTTCCTATGCATCTCATCAATTGAAGGAGTATAAACAGAGATATCTCACTCGTGATCTGGAGTTGGAAACAGTGGTCTTTGCATTAAAGGTATGGACGCATTACCTTTATGGGGATAAGTGTGACACTACAAGAAAGAATGCTTTTAATAACACCAAAAATGTGTTATCAAAACATACCATAACACTTTTTTATGTGTTAAGATCGACTATATTATCGTAGGTCAAGGTACTTTACATAACCCTTTATCATTGTTATACAGATGTAATATTATATTGTCAACGACAACACACTTTCAGTGTTATTTTAATAAATAGATAAGTGTTTAATTATATTATTTATAGTCGATTATATAACACATTTTAAAAATATATAAATTTGTGTTATACTACACTTTAGTGTAACACATTTTTTGTGTTATACTACACTTTAGTATAACACATTATTTGTGTTATATAATGAAGTTTGCATAACAAAATTCTTTACTTATAAAAAGTGTTATTGTAATAGATATTATAACACATTTTTCGTATTATTTTAATATTTAGATAAGTTTAAATTCTCATTATATATTCATTTATATAACACTAATTTATTCTATTATATTTTAATTTTTTTATATAATTAAAATTAGCTTTCTAATATATACTAGCATCATCAAATGAACTTGATTTTCAAATAACAAATAGTAAAAACATTCAACATTATATTAACAATCCACAAATTAGTTTAAACACATTCAACACTGTCATCAACAACAAAATGTTCTTAAAGTATTCAAGTAGTCTTAAATATTCAACATATTGAAAAGTTACTACTTTCAGCACAAAATATTCTACAGCTGCCCAACACAAAGCCTTCAAAATTAAGTATCCTTTTCTATTTCGCTTGTCACATCTGCAAAATAAACAAAGAAATATTTTATTGTTATTATCTAGCATCACAAATTACTTCAAGAAAAATACTATGGAAATTATTTACAAGAGAGGACACTTGTAATGAGAATAATATTAATTCAAATTGGCCCCATTATCATTTTGTCTTTCTCATCTTCCCTATCAAATCAATCAAATAATACTATCATAATACTATCAATTGAACCAACAACTTCTCATATAGTTTGTTAATGCATCCTCATCGGTATTATCAAACAAAAGGGAAAATTATTACTTTACACAAAACACTACCCAAAAACAAAGGCAAAGGGTTGTGTATGCAGCTGACTCCTACTTTTGATGCCCTAATGATGCCATAAGAACAGCAATAGCCATAATAAACATAGACAACATACTTACAAGCAATATATATGTTCTTCTTGACGATTTTCTGTATTCTCCAAACAAAAGAATTCCCCAAAAAGTGCTTACTAGTGGAAGTGCCTGCCAATCACCACCCCAAAAAAGTCCATATTAGTATGTGATGCACATTTTGGTTCAGTTGAAATTTTGCACAAACAAGTTTATCCCACAAAAGAGAAGTTTAGAATCAAGACAAACATCAACATTTAGAAATGGTCAGAGAGAGAGAGAGAGAATGAAAGAAAGGACCTATAACAACTGTTATGCTTGCAGTGATCACTTTTGTGACTGATAAGCCAACAAAAGCCCAAGCATACTAAGTTGAGAGATTTCCAAGGCTAAGTACCACCCCTCATGCCATTGCAAACATCACAGAAGGCCAATTATCCTGCACCAATCCCCCTAACATGAATCGAAACCAAATACATACAATACAATACAACTCCATTATGGCAAACAGATGAAATTTTCGTTATGTTGTGTTCCTTATCACTGGTCTCTCCAAATAGCACCACATTCATCAAAGAGAATAGAGAATGAATGAACTAAACTTTATCTAAATATATGCATGTGTTGAATAATTGTGATTCAACACTTGTAATGAGCTAAAAAATATAATCAATATTGAATTAATAATGAGAAGGACCAGCCAAAAGAATTATATAAAAAAAGAAGAGGAAAAACAAAAAAGAATGGATTATAGACATGTCTCATAATAATTGGACCATTTTATTAAACTTCATGGAGACAAGACTGTCATAATAAAATTGTCTAGCAATATTTTTATCTCATTTTCTTATCTAACTTTTAGCTTCTAGCTTCTATAAAAATAAATTGATTTTCAGCTCTGCTAAATTGATTTTCAGCTCTATTAGAGTAAAAATAAAAAAAATAAAAAGGAGAACATAAGATTCTGTTTTGGGGGTAATCTCTAAAAATTACATAGGCCAAAAAAATATGACAAAAGCCTTTGGCATGCCTTAGTAATAAAAAAGTAGCCATCTGTTTAATGGACAATGTACCTTAGGAAATTTGGCAAGCACATTGTATAGAATATCCAAAACAGATGATATAGCAAGTGATAAACCTTCAATTTCCGTGACATCAAAGAGATGGCTAACATGAAGTTTTTGCAAGATAAATGGAAAAAAACAAGACAAAAGAAGAAAAAGATTATAGGAAGAAAAATGCTCAAATCAGTGAAGAAAAAAAATTAAATAGCAAATTCTGACCAAACAGAATCAGAGCATTCAGACCTCCAATGCTTGTCAAGTCATGTAAATAATCCGAAAAAGAGCACTATGGATTGAAGAATCAGAAAGTAACATGTCCCAGATGACCCCAACTAGCTTTCCAGCATATGATGTCAACGCGATGCCTTTTTTAATCAGTTCAAGCACCTAAAATATATTTTTTTAAAAAGAAAGAAAATCAGACTGGCCTGTAAAGAACCAGTCTTTAAAATATTGACCTTTGATGTGCAGAACTATATTAAACTTGGCAAATTAAATAAGACTACTATAGATTATAAAGGATGAATAAAAATGAATTTATTATCTTCAATATGTAACATTTTATTAAGCAAGTTAAATAATCTAACTGCATTATGTTTTCTATACTATGACGGAGAAAGATAAGAAAGAACAAGGGATGGAAATAGAGAACCAACTCAAATTCCATAGTAAAACTAAAGGTGTACCTTCAATGTTATTGTACAACGAGTATGCTTCGCCTTGTATTTCCCATATTCATGGTTTACAAGAACATACTGTAGAGAAAAGACAATTAATGCAAGAACAGTATCATTCTCAAATCCTGTTTCCATCAGCTGCATTGTGAAATCCAGCACTGCAACATTTTAAATCACATATCACAACATGTATTACTTTGGAGTCTATACAATATAAAGCACCGTTGAGCTGATCACATGAAATTATTAATTGCATGCTCTTAAACATACCTGCTGTAGTTAAGAAATAGTTATTCTCGTTCTGCTCACAGTCAATTAATAGTATTGTTGCCAATTTTTTAGAAAGCAACCATGATCCGCTAAAAAAATAAGGCCATACACTTAGACCACAGTCTCCATTTTACAGTATAGAATTTACATACGAAAAGACAAAGAAAACACAATGAAAATAAGATGCATCATCACCCACTCACAAGGGGCAAAAAATGTGAGAATTTGGGCCCAGATGGAAAAATCTATGAAAATAGAAAAGAAACAATACACAATCGGGAAGGAAATGCAGAACCAATGGAGAAATTAAAATAAAGAAATAGGGCCCTTGCAGGGTAGTGCACTAAACAAATAACATTAAATAACTTTAAAGTTGAACAACTTCAAGTAAAATTAACAAAATAAGTACAAATTTCAGATGGCATAAAGTGAAGAATAAAATAAATATCAATAAACAAAGATGGACAGTTGAAAAAGAAAGAAAAAAAAAGCATAACGATAGAGGTCATGACACAATTATACAATTTTTTATTTTACTTTTCAAGTGAGCATACGAATTGATGGCACATGCAATTCAGAGAAGAATACAAAATCTTCTCATAAGAAACGTACTGGTGGAAAGAGCCATATCTAAGTTTATACCCAAAAGTATAAAAAAAATTGCAATATGGATTAGCTTACCATTTCAATCTCTTTGCCAAGATGTTAACACCCATGGCCATTATAGTAGCACTATTAGGATTAGGAGATAATTTCCTGACCAAAGTGCAGATGATCTCAACAACCCTGGGCAAAAGATAAGAGACAAGAGCATTAACGTGGCAAGAAACAAACATAACACAGTACACAAGAAAAGAACAATATTTACCACACTCGACTCTCCAATTGCCCACTCACAGCAGTTTCTTGACCATGAAATGAGCTGCCAATGCCCATTAAAGCAAAACACACAGCCTAGCAGGTATTGCTGCAGAAGCTTTTAGTCCAAATCCTTTCCACCTTTTCTATACTGCATATTCAATTTTACAAGACATGTTACTATTTATAGTTGAATAAAAAAGTATAAACATTGATAACAAACAAAAAATGAGTAGAAATAATATTTATAAGGTAAGCTAAAAAATGTACCTATTATTCCAATTCCAATCCTCACCACGTAATTGTTTGCTTAGCTTCTTTATCATCTGCATTATACAAGGATAAACCACATAAGATAGAATTTATAATGAAAATAACATATAACACATCTCTTGTAAGACTAAAATTAGAGTATGGATGTTCATCTCTTGTAATTTTCCAAACTAAAAAGCATACTTTCTGTCTTAATTATAGAATGAATCATGAACAATAATCAGTAGCTAGGTCAATCATCCTTGTAAAGTATCAGTACTAACAAACTAAACAACAAAAAGATAGCTCATAATCAATAATTAGACTATAAAATTGCTGTAAAATAAATAATTATAAAGTAAAGTTAATGAAAAATCCAAAAACTCACACAAACACAAAAATGAACACAACCAAAATCTAAAGGACTATTCTTAATTAAAACTGCCATATTCAAATAATTTGAAATATGAACCTAAACTTGTATCAAAGTAAGAACAAAATAAGTGAGGAAAGAAAGGTGCGAATAGAGAACAGAGAGTATAGAATCACCTTGCTAATTTATTTATATATACACAAAAATTAGAATAAAGAAGAACATGACAAAAGCAAGTAATATTACTTGTTCACATTTGAGGATGAATTGAAAGAATTAAAAAGTAGTTGGATGTAACCTGTACCTATGTACTGTTTTGAATTCTTTAACAAGTCTATTAAAGGATGAACTTACTATACATTAATTAAAGACTGTTTTCATGGGAATAAGTTATACAACTTTTTCTTTAATAAAAAAGTTGAAAATTTTAAGGACTAACCTCGTGGCCATTGCTGCCTGAATCTCTTCTAACATGTCTTTTAAGTTTCTTTCCAAATCTTCGAATAGAGCTAGCTCTTAGCATATCATGCTCGGTTGTTCTTCTAATTGGAACAGTTCCTTCTGGACATGATTTGCCTGACAAGCTCCATGACTGATAATTTTCTGAGTCAAAGAAAGAAATTCAGTATTATTATAGTCAAATGTAAAGAAAAACAGAGTAAAACACAGGGAAGTGTGTGTGAGAAAAAGAATTATATAAGCTAGATAAATCTTCTGTAAACCAGAAGAAAATCCCATCAATTTACACAGTTTAAGAAGACAAATGGGGAAAGAAATTACACAATGGTCAGTAAGTAGATGAGTTTTAATTAATTTAACTGGCACCAATAACTAATTATCCCCATTAGATAAAGCCACACTGATTTCATTGATCATTGTAACATAATCACTACCCACATTTCCAAATCCAACAACCATCACTTTTATGACAAAGGATTCCTTTTTATAAAATTAAAAAAATCAAATTTCAAACACAGTTCCTAAATCCCAAGACCCTTCTTCAACTAAAGAAAGCAATTAACTTTTCAGCCTCATTACCTACTAATTTAGGATTTAGTGAAAAGATAAAAAAGCAGGATAAAGCAGGAAGTCACTTTGAGCAAGAGCATCCTGAACCTACAGGTACAGCAACATTCTAAATACTATTCCCTGGTGTCTAAATAGCTAGCAAATATAGTGGAAATTTAATTAAACTTAAGTTAACCAAGTTATGAAATTCCCAGTTTTTATGATAGTATAATTCATGTCCTAAATGACAGTAATAGTAGCCAGGTACCCAAGCCAAGAGACATTTTATTTAAAAAAATTGAATGGCATCAAGCTTAAGTAGCTCAATAAGCAATGCATAATAGTAAATCTGTCATTGGATTTGGAGGTTAAAAGATAGAAAAAAGACATGTATTTATACAAAATAATGTGAATAGGAAATGAATTATACGGTGTGGATGATATCAAAAGCATGAGAATTTTGAACAAGGACACCAGCAATCTACCATGGATTTCCTGCTGAATCAAGTAAAGAATACCTACACCAGAAATATGTGGAAATTGTAACTTAAGACTTGAGAATCTAAATATGATGTTTATTGGACCAAATAAAAACTAAGGAAAAGGGTGTACGACCAAGAGCTCTTACTTTCAAACCTGGATGCAACTGCATCAAGATATGTCCCAAGGAAATTGAAAGTGCTGTGAAAGATACAGATTTTGAAGGTTCCTTGTATTCTGCTACCTGCAAAAAAACTGAAGAAGGTCCATTCAACATGACTGCCAGAGTTGAGGCAGATGCAATCCGTGCCTAGGTATCATGGATTCAAGAGTTAGCAAGGAACACTAAAAATGAAAATCATAATATTTCAGGTTCTTAACTTAAACAAATTTCCCAAAAAAGAGCAGCAATATATACCTTCAAATAAGGGTCAAATAGCAAGCATGTCATCAGAGTTGCTTCAAACTTCCTGATTATCAGAAAGTTGAATAAAATAAAACAATAATGCAAGAAAATTAAGCATTTTGACATTAATAATATATATAATGATAGTTTGGAAGAGTTAATTCTTCACCTTGGTTGTAATACATCACAGGTTGGCAAGAGAAATGTCCATTGAGTAGCAAATGCTTTAGAATCAGCTTGACAAAGATCCTTCCCATCATATTTCAAAGACAAATTCCATGAGCTTTCAAAGGTTCATTCTAAAGCGAACAAACAAAAAATAATAGAGATGGGTTGGGATAAGAACTTAGAAATAAATTAACTTGATGCAATTTAATGCTGCTATTCTAACCCTTAATTTTAGAGCACTGTCAGTATCTTTAACTAATGCATCGCTATCGCTGAAGTCTGAATCATCAGATGTAAAATCTTGTCTAGTTAATCCTAAATCAATTTATAACTTCTCCAAATTGGCAAAAATTAAGATTGTAATAGTGAACTTGGAAATATAAGTTTTAGGACATGTTTGTGGATACAAAGCTATTACCTACCATCTTATACAATATATGTTATCAAGAATCAAAGGAAAAGCATAATGAATCTTTAAAGTATAAATTCTATCCAATCAGATGCCCAGTTTAATATTGAAAAGAAGAAACATGATAGAATATAAGAGTACAAAGGAATGATTAATACAAGTAACAAACATGGAATTGTTAAGAACTAGGAGCATGAAGAATTCTAGTTTTATTTTATTTTAGTACAAAGCTAAAATCAACTTTAGAATATTCCATCCAAACCTGCCATCAAAATAAATTACGATCTTTATTCCTAGGAGAGAAGAAGGTCAAAACTACACTATCCGTTAAGGTGTTCTTCTTTTTTTCTAATACAAAATTAATAAAAGATTACTATTTTGGTTGCTTTTCTGTGATTGTATATAGCTAAAATATCATGAAGGGATCTTGACTATATACCTCCAAAACTATATCTACATATTTCACAATCAGAATACTAAAATCTAAAATTTCTGGTAAGGAACGGTAAACTATTCACTCAAGCATCATTCAAGACAAGAAATCCAAATATAACCCTTAACAACGTAAGCTTTATACCCAGCCACCATTTTCTTCCTCTGCAACTCAGGATCGTTCAAGCTCCAGCTTGGTGCACACTCAGGGTTATATAGCGGAACGGGTGCAGAATCACGCCTGGTGGTGGCCCGCGAATGGAAGTGGCACTAGGTCAAAGGCACGCAGAGGTGGGCTCACACCTGGGGTCACTTGGTTTGGGGGTTGGGTTCATGGGTGCCTGAGATTTGGAGCTTGGCTCGGAGAAAAATGGTTGTGAGGATGGTGGTTAGGTGGTCGGAGCTGAAGCATGGGATTGACTTCAGAGACAAAAGAAAACGGGGGAGTTTTTCTGGAAAAGAAGAAGGAATTAGTAAAAAAAAATATAACTTTTACAAGTTATAGGAAGGTGGGTTCCCAAAATAAATTACTGTCCTTTTTTACTATTACTTTGCCACACATATATATATATAAGTATATCATAATACTTTTTCAATAGTATTATATTCATGTGTTATGAAAAAGGATATTTGGTGTAGTGTGAGATATATACTGACCACAAGAACCTGAAGTACTTCTTCACATAGAAAGACCTGAACATGAGACAGAGGCGTTGGCTGGAGCTGGTGAAGGATTATGACTGTGAAATCCTATATCACCCAGGAAAGGCCAACGTGGTGGAATATGCCTTGAGCAGGAAGGGTCCGGGACAGTTATACAGTGCGAGAGAAATATCCAAGGAGTTTGTAGAGGATATGACCAAAGCTAGAATAGAGTTGTTGGTGGGCTAGTTGGACAGCATCATGCTACAATCTACACTGTTGGAGAAGATAAAGGAAGGTCAGTTGGGTGATCCACAACTTACGAGGATTAGAAGGAACATCTTAGCTAAAGTGGCTAGGGATTATACAATGTCAGATATGGGTTTGCTGAGGTACAAGGGCCGGATTTGTGTTCCAATGAACATTGTTATCAAACAAGAGATTCTAGATGAATCTCATACTACCCCTTATTCTTTGCATCCAAGCACAACGAACATGTATCAAGATGTGAGATCACTATATTGGTGGCCTGGGATGAAGAGGGATGTGATAGAATATGTGGCTAAGTGCTTGACATGTCAACAGGTCAAGGCTGAGCATCAGTGTAACGACCCAAATTCGCTAATAAGGCTTAAGGGCCTTGATTAGTGTGCCTGGAGGGCATAATGGGAATTATGTGTGACTTTAATGAGTAAACTGCATGATTATGATTTAAAGCATGTTATATGACTATTTGAATATTCAAGATGCATGACTATGTGTATTAGTATGCATGTAGGCCCTGATTAGGTTAAAAGGGCATAATCGTAATTTTGGCCATTATGGGCATAACTGTATTGATATATGTGATAATTGTTGAGACCACATCATTATGTGGATATATCTGTGATCCTAGTGAGCGGTTTAGCAGAAAATTCATGGCGAGGATTTATACTCGGCTTGGGGCGAGTCTGGGGGTATAAATGGGAATTTAGTGAGTATATTGGAGTCTATTTTGACATCGAGGAATATTATTGGTGATTAATTAGGTATTGGGAAGTAAGCAGGAAAATATTAGAGACACTCGAGGAATTAGCGGGAATTGGGTGAAATGACTAAAATGCCCCTAAGTGGATTAAAGGGTTTAGAATTAAAAGGGAGGGCATTAAGGTCATTTTTTTTTTTAAAGATGGGTATTACTGAGGCTTTATGTTATCGGAAGTGGTAGAATACTACAAAAGTCTGAGGAAAGAAAGAAAGGAAGGAAAAGAAAGAAAAGAGAAAGGGAGGAAAACAGAGTTGTTTTCTCTAGGGTCGGTTTGTGGTTCTCTCACCACTTTTCTTGGGTTTTCTTGGAGCAAAGCTCAGAGGAGAGCTAGGTTAGGCTGAGCATCAAGGATCCTAAGCTAGGCTTAAAGAATTGGCAGGGGTTTAGCAAGAACACACCATCACTTGAGGTAAGACTTTGTAGCTTCTTCAGTTTCTGGTTTTAGTTTTTGACCTATGGTGCATAAGCTGGACTTGATGGGAACTTTAGGGAATTCAGGCCAAAGGTTGAGGAAGAGCAAGCTAAGGAGGTGAAGAGGTTGTCATGAAATCGAATTCCCATTAAAGGTATGAAATTCTAAGCTTTAAACTTTGAAGGTTTGATTGTCTTTGCTGAGTTTCTGAAGTCTGTGAGCAACAATGGTGAATTTTGAGATTAGGGACGAATGTGATTGGGTTTTGAGTATTTGGGATGCTTGGGATGAGTGAAGTGTGTTAATAAGCTTGTTTTTGAGTTTGGTGAAGGTTTGGAGAAGTTTTGGTTATTTTTGGCTCGGGAAGGGAAAATCGCAGGAAGGGAAAATGAGCGGTTGCCTGTCTGTGACTAGCGCTACAGTGCTAGCCTTTGGGCGCTGTAGCGCTAGGCCATGCATGCTGAGGGTATTTTGGTTTTGCTTGTAGTGCTGTAGCGCCCTCCAATGAGCGCTGTAGCGCTACCCTGTCTTCGGAAAGGGATTTTAGGGTTATTTTCAAGGGTTTTTGACCAAGGGTTTGGGGTTTGATTCCACCCCCTTGTTTGGTCGAACTAGAACTTCCCGTGGGGCTCGGGATTGGTCCCGAGGCTAGGTTTTGGACTTGAGGTTTGGTGATAACTTTGACCTATGGTTGTGTTTAGGTGAGCGCTAGGGCTCGAGAGGGATTGTGCTCAAGGAGTCAAGTGATCAAAGCTAGCGAATCGAAAGGTAAGAAAACTGCACTCGGTCATATGTTTGTGATGGGGACTAAGTGCTCCCGATATTTGTATTATGTCAATGATGGTATTATGCCATGGGACATGTGATAGCGACCTAAGGGAGTCGTACATGTTGCGAATTTTTGAGCTATGCAAGTGCACACAGTCGCAATTTGTAATAATATGGTAAAAACCAAGTATCGTCCTCAAGGACTGAATTCTCAATTACCAGTCAATTAATTTCTCTTTTTATTTGATCAATTAAAATTCTTGATTCATTTAGACACAGCAAAACAAACTATAATATTAAAAAACAATAAGTAAAATTTAAATAAAATAACAAATAACAGCAAAACCTTGGATTGAATTCACTGTAAAATAATTAGGAATCCTAATCTTCTCTACTATCCACTCTCTTAATCTTTAATGCAATTACTACTAAAACTCTTCTCATTGAAATGATAGGTATGCAAAAGTGTTAATTATTCGAGTTAAGAAATAGAAAACTCGACCTAGTGTGAATTCCCTATATTTCTATGGTCAATTCAAACAATAGGAAGCAATGAACACAACCTTCAATCACATAAACCAATTTGATACTCTCGTTCTAAATTGAAATCTATGTCTATTCAATTTTAGCATATTCAAATCTCACTTTTCAGATTTTGATTCAAATTCGTAAATCATATGTAAAAGATGCGCAGTCAATTACATACACAATAAACACAAATTGAATAGATTTCAGATGAAGGAGAAATAGATAATTGCATTAAATCATAATAGAGTTTCAAGAGAGTCAATTAGAAAACCTAAACAGAAATTTAGTTCATAAACATGACTAAATCAAACATAAACATAGAATCAAAAGATAAAGAAAAAGAAAAAAAGAACTCTGAGTTTTCTTGTTGTTTCTTCTCTAGCCTCCTTCCTTCATCTAGGGTTTTTGTCAATCTCCCCTCCTAAAACTGCTAAAGTCGCAACATTATGTTTCTTAAGTATCCCTCCAAAGTTCCAAGTGAAAAGACCAAATTGCCATTCAAAAAGTGGTCAGAAATGTGAAAATCGCGTCATAGGTCAACATTTTGGTGCTTTCATTGATAGTACAAAATCAAGAAACACACTTTCATCAGTTTTAAAATGCCTCCAAAATCTAGTCAGAAAAAGAAGACGACTCCCAGGGATTCCACCACTCAGGGTCCCATCAATCCTATTAATGAACCTCAGGTGGAGGTTGGAGATCAACCTGATGCAGAAGATCCACAGGACGTTCACCAAGAACAGATGGTGCAATTTCTGGCGAGGCAGGAGGCCTTCGCTACAGAAATTTCCCTCCAGAGAGCAACAATGGAACCACAACGATGGGAGATAGATGATCAGGTCCAGAGGATGATCCAGAGGGAGCAGGAAGCTGACTGAAGGCTCCAGGAGGCTATTGTGGCCCTGGAGGCGGCTACCCAGTTAGCCTGAGCTAACGCTGTAGCTGCTTCTCAGGCCGTAAGGGAGGCTCAGTCCAAAGCAGCAAGGATGCGAGACAACAGTAATAGGGAGTCCCAAGGGAGGAGTCAAACCCAAAGAACGCTCTCAGAGCGACCTTCCCATAGACAGAATGAAGAGGCACAGTCCAAGTGTGCCTCCTCCATGACTAAGAAGAATAATACTTCATCTCGGAGTAAGAGTGTTACCAACCCGAAGGCCCCCTCTTAAAGGAACAAATGAAACAATGCAGGAGATGAGGATCAAACATATTAGAGGCCTGACAGGAATGGATATGACCACTCAAAGTCCCAAAGTCATGTAGGAGGAGAGGCTCGGGGGCAGGGTAACAAAAAAAAGGGCAAGGTAGACTTACCACCCCTACACCCTCAGTCTCACAAGGGAAATCAACCGATGAGCAACACAAATACCATGTTCGATAGGCTCGGGAATGATTCACAACCTCAGGATCTGAGAAAGGTCATCAACAGGAGGACCAGTGCTCAGGAGGGGGTACCAGGGATGTCTACCCCATTTGGAGCAGCGATCCCACAAGCAGTGCAGGCTCAAATTGATGCACTCGTCATTGCTGTTCAGGGTCTGACAAAGAAACCTTCCGATATTGAGCTGGCTCATCGAAGTGGGAGTCCCTTCAGTGCCAAGATCCACGCTGCACCACCATAATCGAAATACAAGACCCTGAAACTTCCAACATACACTAGGAAGGAGGACCCAGTGCGGCACATTGGAAAGTTCGAGGATCAGATGGAGTTACTCGGTGTGGAGCATGATTATAGGTGCAAAGTATTCCCTACCACTCTCTCTGACTCGGCTCAGGAATGGTATTGGAAATTCAAACCTGGATCCATCACTTCCTGGGAGCAGGTCAGGAAGGAATTTTTCAAGGTCTTCAGTGCCAGACGGATTCAACCAGTTTATGCCAACCAGCTAGCTAACATTAAGCAAGGGAAGGATGAATCCTTGATGGACTACATCGAAAGATTCATGAGATAGACAGACCGAGCATCCATAGTAGGAAATGAAGGGAAGTTCGTTTCCATCTCGGCGGGGATAATTTATCGTAGTCCCTTGTGGGATAGCATACATAGGAACCCCATCAACACCTTGCAGGAGTTCCTGGACCGAGCGGACAAATACATGAAGCTAGATGACGCTATCGTGAAGAAAGAAAAATGCATAACCCATCCAACCACTATCAAGGCATGTGAGAACTATGCAAACCGTCAGGGCAGCAATGGGGGCAACGGTAAAAGAGGAGTACCTCAGGAGCCAAGTAGGGTAGACAAAAGAAAGCTAAGTCAGCACCAGCCGGCAAACAGACTAAGCATCAGCCCTACCAGCCCAGGTTCACATATTATACCATCCTGAATACATCAAGGGCTGAGATTTACTTGGCAACATATCAAGAGGTACCATACTGAAGCCACCACCCTTGCGGTCAGAAGGAAAATGAGACAATAACAAGTTTTCTCGTTTCCATATTGATTATGGGCACGACACAAACAAGTGCAAACAGTTGAAGGATGAGATAGAGTTTCTCCTCTAATCAAGAAAACTCTCGAGGTACCGAGTCAAGACCGAAACCCCGAGAAGGAGTCCAGAATTCTGAAGGCAGAGGAGTCAACCATTGGAGCCAGCGGCCGTGGACTTCATATTGGATACCATATGTGGGAGGCCCTACATAGCAGGAAACAGTAGCAATGCTTGTGAGCGATATGCAAGGACCTTAACATGGCAGTAGAGGAGCAGTCTCCAAAAAATCTGAAGTATGAATGTGAAACTCTCAATTTTAGGGAGGATGACACCAGGCACATGAGGTACCCCCACAATGACCCTCTAGTCCTTACCATTCAATTTACTAATGCCCGAGTGAAGAGATGCTTTGTGGATACACGAAGCTCAATTGATATCATCTACAAATCATCCCTCGAGAAGAAGAAGCTCACAGTCAAGGAACTGACACCGTTTTCACAAGTGATATATGGTTTCACCGGAGAATGCCTAGCACCAGCAGGAACAATCAGACTACCGGTCATGGTGGGGGATGCCCCCAGGCACGAGACTGTGATAACAGAGCTCCTGGTGGTAGATTTCTCATCAACTTACAATGTAGTGCCTGGGAGACCACTCCTGATGACATTACACACAGCAATGTCTATCAGGCATCTGTCTATGAAGTTTGTAACGTCCTACGTTTTCGGGTACCTTTAAACAACTCGGGTTGAGATTTTTCCCCGAGTTAAGAATATTATTTTAAATAATATTATATTTTTTTGGAAATTATTCCATGAGCTATTGCTAGCCAAATTATGAATTTTGTGATTTAAAAGTCAAGATAAGACTTTCAGTCTTGGACCGACACGAAAACCTTGATAGGGTAAAAATCTCGTAAAATCAAATGAAAAACTATGGAAAATATATTTTGGGCATAAAAAACATTCATAAAAATTAATGTTTGGTCAAAAATAATAAACCTAAGATAAAATGGAATTTTTAGGACATTTTGTATTAAATGCTTAATTTTGCCGAATTGGGGAATTTTATTCCATGAATGGTTAAAATTTATTGTGTGATTAATTAAATTAAATGTGAGAGACATTTAATTTTATTATTATGTGTTAAGTTCTGTTTTTAAAACTTAATAAGAGTGAAAAACATTATAGAAAGTCAATTTGGAGTTTTTCTTCTTCGAAAATATTGATTCACCTTTATAAAAAAAATTAAATAAAAATAAATAATATAAATGCATGTATAGGAAAAGTTGGCCGGACATGTGGGGTTTTAAATAGTTTTAACGAAATTAATTAAGTGTTAAATCTCATTTTAAATATTAGGGATAAGGGCAAGTGGATAGTAAAAATACTCAAGTGTTTTAGGATATTTTAGAGTAGTCTAAACCCTTCTACCCCCCCCCCCCCCTCAAATCCGACCCTCTCTCTGTCTCACAATCAATGTCATCTTATTTGAAAACTCTCTATCAAGTTTTCTCTCCATCTTCAACCTCACGAACACTAAGAAGGCTTGGAAGCTAAGTCTTGGTCTAGAAAGGGCTTCACTAAGGTAAAGTTTCAAAAAACTAGACACTTGTAAAGTTTTAACCATAGATTTTTCAATAGCTGATTATATATGTTTTTGGGGGAGTTGGTTAAGGTTTTGAAAGGGTTTTGAAGGTGTCAAAGCTAATAGGAAGATCCAAACCTCAAGCAAGAACAACAAGAGGTAAAAAGTTTACTTTTATGGTTGTTATTGTATGGTTTTTAGTTTTAAGCATTATTTGTATAGTTAATGCTTAAAGTTTCTTATTGGTGATGTAATAAGGTTATGGTAGTTGTTTTATAGATTTTATGATGTTTCTGTGTTGATTTTTGAAAATAAGGACCAAAACCCCCAAGGGTTTTGTAGGAAACCCAAAAACAAAATACATGTTTTGGGCTGTGAATTCCAAGGGGTCAAGCATCCATTGTATATTGATTTTTTAAAATATAATTTCACTGTGATGTTTTTGAGATTGAGTGCATAAAATTGAGCATTTGAAATACTCAAAATGTTTAAAAATGAGTGAGTTATGCTATTTCAATGTTTAGGTAAAAAAACTGTTTTTTTGTATTCTTAATTTCGGGATCAAGTTTTGACAGCCACTGTATAGGGCAAATAAACCCAATTTTTTTCTAAACTTTTGATGACATATTATTGGCATATCCTAGTATTCCACTGTAAAATTTGGTAAGAAAATACGTAACATTTTGAAAGTTATTAAGTGTCAGAGTTTGGAAAAAATAAGGACTTGAAAATAAGGTCATTTTTACCTCATTATTGGAAAATAATTTCACCAATAAAAAATTCTCCTTTTAATCTAAGGTTTTAGAAAGACCTAAATGGCATACCAAAAATGGAATTGGGAAATTTTGGTAACAATTGGGTAAGTAAATTTCAAGTTATGACCTAACAAATTATGTAGTTAAAAATGTGAAAAATAGGGTTTTCACACTTAGTGCAGAAATGAGATTTTGGAACTTAAGGTAAAAAGTAAAATTTTGCTTATTGCAAGATAAAACTTGGCAAGTCTTGAAAACATATTTTGATCTAAAATACCACTTTGAGTTTAGTAGGAATGATTTTTATTAAAGAATTTTTCTTTTCTCAAAAATAAAAGAATTTATTTATTAATAAGTTAATAAATTAAAAGAGGATTTAAAACCCTATCTTTTGAGAAAATAAGTGAGTGAATTATTTTTCTATTAAGTAAACTTGATTAATTGACTTCGGAAAGATTAACTAGTCAAGTTGGGAAATTTTTAACGATTTTCCTAATTAAGACAAATCAGGCAATTTTCTTAAAACAATATTTAGAGATTAAAACCTTAACAAAAATAAAAGGAAAATTTTGAGTTTATTTTCATTAAAAATAATTAAGGAATTAATTAGTATTTTCTGGATATAATACCGGCTAAAATCTTCCATATATTTAACCGACTTGTTGAAAGTACGGGTTAATAGAGATACGTTTAAAGAAAAAGATTTTTAGCGGATTGTGGGAAAATACTATTGTGATACCCGAGCCTAGGTATCGAGACCATAGGATAAGTCTCCCCGAGACTTAGGGTTTAGTCTCAAATATTTTTGTATGAATTTCCTTAATGGGTTTAAAACAAAATAAGGATCATTAATACTTACAAATGATTTTTATTAAAATAACCAAACTGCCCAAAATAATAATAATGAATTATGAGTGTCATAATTAATCCGCGTATACTATATGGATAACTACAGTATTGGCTAGCATAACTAGCTTGAACGTTGGAGGGTGAAAACCTGCTGAGTGCTAAGGACTCCAAGTAAGTCAACTTATATTGTGTGGTTGCAACATGAAACGACTATTGTATTGTATGTTAGTATAGGGACACATGCACATATATACACTGTCGTAGAAAGTTTCTTAGAGACGTTAGTCTAGTGAGTCTTGATATAGAAAATATGATCGATAGATATCTGTCATATCCTAGACGGCTGATCCCCGTCACACTGCTTGATTTTATTATGTCCGGTTCATTACCATGGCAAGTGGCGAAAAGGTGAGGATTGCTGGTTAAACCTAGGGACGCAAAAATGAATGGGACCTAGGGGCCTTCATGCTTACTTAATCAGTGAACGATTAGAACCTGAGCAAGTGCTCTGATAAGTTATTCTTGGATAGCAGCCGTGAATATTGGCTATTCAGTGAGAGTGCCTAGAGATACTAGAGGTTGCCAAGTTTGAGTGAGGCTGAACACCCTAGGGGTAACTGCTCACCAGCACCACTGATTAACATAGAAGTCTCTGTAAAACCGTGTAAATTTGATTACACTCTTGGATATGTAGTGATGCCCTAGGTAACTTGATGGTTACCCTTGTGAGGGATTTACTCTTGGATAAGTAGCGATGCCCTAGATGAAATGATGGTTAGCCTTGATGGGGATATTTATTGGCTAGATCTTAGTGTTGAGACTCGGTTCCCTCTTACATATTAGCATTTATGCTGGCGGGCGTGTTACGCCCGAATTGTCTGAAATTGTTTGGCGTTGGTCTCGAATTATATTGTGATATATTATATCTACTTGCCCTTTGATTTTCTGAGTGCATGGCTATATTTGTTGATATGATATAGTTGTAATATAATATATATGCTTGTTCTGGGATTTTCTGAGTGCAGGAATTTATCTATTTATATGAAATAATTTGTCATTGGTTATCAGGAAAGACCATAAGCTTGCACAGACGGTTTTGCGTTCTTGAAATTGATTGTGTAGGGTCCGGATGGATCCAGAACTCTAATTCTTTGCGTGCTTTTGTTTTAAGGTTGAACTTACTAAGTGTTTTCGCTTACATAGAAGTATCCTATTGTAGGTAAAAACAAGGGCAAGGCAAAGCAGTGAGCGCTGAAGCCTACCTTGTAAATGTACATGTGGACCGACCTTTTGGGAAGCCGTTTTACTTTTGAATTTTTGTGTAATTTTCCTAAACTAGGCTCACTCTAGTCTTTATAAAATATGTTGTAATTAAATGTTAAGTATGGCCATAAGACTTTTTAAAAAGTATTTTTTTATACGGGTTTTTGAGACATTTTGTTAAATGAAAACATTTATATTTCCGCATTATTGAGTCTTGAAAATCCGGGTAATTACAAAGTTCCCCACAAGCGCAGGGTGAGGATGTGTACAGGGTAACCAAAGGGAGGCACGGGAATAGTAAAATGTGTCAATGGTCCAGGTAAAAAAAGGACCATCCATAAACAACATGGTCATAATTTGTTGCGAAGGGAATGGAGGAATCGATCAGGTTGTCAACTTGGAAGTTGACGTTGAGAGAAACACTCTACAAGAGCCGAGGGCTCCTTTTAACGATGATTTGTTATTATAGCAAGTTTCCCAAAGTGAGCGAAATGACATCAGTCCTCACTTTGGGGATGATGTCATGGGGGTAGGACCAGTCGAAGATCTTGAAGAAGTCCTACTAGATGAGGAGTACCCGAATAGAGTAATCAAAGTCAGTAAGGAACTGAAGGTGGAAATTAAGGCACGGTTGGTAGAATTTTTGAAGAAGAACCGGGACGTCTTTGCTTGGTCACATAAGGATATGGTTGGAATTTATGATAAGCCATGTCTGTAATGTGGACAAAAAATACCAACTAGTGCAACGAAAGAGGAGACTGCTTGACAAAGACCGATCACAAGTCTTGAAGGAGGAGGTAGAGTGACTCAAGGAAAATAGTTTTATAAGGGAGGAAAACTACCCAAACAGGGTATCAAACCCCGTTCCGGTCCCAAAAACAAACGAGAAATGGAGGACATGTGTGGACTTCTCAGATCTGAACAAGGCCTTCCCCAAAAGACTGCTTCCCACTACCCATAGTAGATCAACTAGTCGATTCAACTACAGGACATGAAATACTCTCATTCATGGATGCATATTCTGGGTATAATCAAATAAGTATGCACCCTCCCGATGAGGAACATACCAGTTTCCTGACAGACAAGAGATTGTACTGTTATAAGGTGATACCATTCGACTTTAAGAACGCAGGAGCCATATACCAGCATTTAGTGAATGACAAGTTCCAAGACTTGATCTGCAAAAATACAGAGGTATGTGTCAATGACATGTTGTTCAAGTCCAAAGAAGGTGGAGGGGATGTTCAAGACTTGGACAAATGCTTTGCAATACTTAGAAAGTATAGCATGAAGTTAAACCCTCTCAAGTGCTCGTTTAGAGTTAGTTCTGGTAAGTTTCTTGGATACATAGTAAATTCATATGGAATCAAGGCTAACCCTGAGAAGTTCAAAGCATTGATCAACATGAATTCACCTACCACAATCAAAGAAGTGCAAAGCTTAATAGGTAGAGTAGATGCCCTAAGTAGGTTCGTATCAAAGTCTACGGACAAGTGTGTCCCTTTCTTTAACTTACTAAGGGGCAGCAAGAAGATCCAATGAATTGATGAAAGTGAGGAAGCCTTCCAAACCTTGAAGTAGCATCTTGCTCAACCTCCCATCCTAGCAAAGCCAATATATGGTGAAGTACTATTCATCGATTTGGAAATCACCAAGCACGCATTCAGCCTGCTTTGGTAAAATAAGAGCATAGGGTACAACACCATGTAAACTATATCAATAAAAGGCTAGTAGGTACAGAGTCTAGGTATCCCCCTCTTTAAAAGTTATTCTACTGTTTAGTAATCGCCTCTCAAAAGATGCGTCCATACTTCCAAGATCATTCGATCTGATTCCTCACAGATGAACCGTTGAGACAAGTTCTTCAGAAACCAGAGGCATTGGGACAATTACTCAAATGGGCAGTGGAACTAGGACAGTTTGATATCACTTATCATTCGAGGATGTCCATAAAAGCACATGCATTGGCAAACTTCATAGTCGAAGGCACCAAACTTAAAGACCCTTCCTACCAATTGAAGAATGGAGATACCGAGAAGGAAAGAGATACTCCTGTATGGAAGTTGTGTGTTGATGGAGCATCCAATGAACACAACTCAGGCGCAGGAATCATATTGATCACCCGAGAGAATCATCAAATTCACAGCGCTCTCAGATTTGGATTCAACGCTTCAAACAATGAGGCTGAGTACGAGGAATTATTAGCAGGATTACACTTATCTCGGGACGTGCATGCATAGTCCTTGGAGATATTCAGCGATTCCCAACTAGTGGTGTACTAGGTACTGGGGGAGTATCAAGCCAAGGGACTTAGAATGGTAAAGTACCTGAACAAGGTGAAGGATTTGTTGACACAGTTTAAGAGATACTCGATTATACAAGTCCCGAGGGAGTAGAATGCCAATGCTGATGCCTTAGCCAAACTTGCCAGTGCCAAAGATGTAGATACCCTGACTGTTGTTCCCATCGAATACTTGGCAAAAATTAGCATAACCGAGCAGGATACACTACTTGTTGAGTTAGGAGATACATGGATGACCCCTACTATTAACTATCTAAACCAAGGAGTAGTACCCAGTGACTGGAACAAAGCAAGGAAGTTGGTGAGAAGAGTTGCACGATATATGATAGTCAAAGGGGTCCTGTACCGACGAGGGTACTCCCTACCATTGCTAAGGTGCGTTACACCTGACCAGTCAAAGTTGTTAATGAACGAGGTACACGAGGGGTTTTGTGGATATCACGCCAGGGGGCAGAGCCTATCAAAGAAAATCCTAAGACAAAGATACTTTTGGCTAACGATGAATGAAGACTTGATGGAGTATGTCAAACGATGCCAAAAATTTCAGATGTTCTCCAAGATACCCTGAGCGGCACCTAATGAATTAACACAAATGCTAAGCCCTTGGCCTTTCGATGTTTGGGGAATCGACCTAATATGAAAGCTACCCATGGGAAGGGGAGGAGTCCAATTTATTGTTCTAGCTGTAGACTACATAACCAAATGGACTGAAAAAGAACCCCTTGCTACCACCACCTCGAAGAAAGTCTTAGACTTTGTGGTGAAAAATATCATATGTCGATTCGGCCTACCAAAGAAGATAGTCTCGGACAATTGGACTCAATTTGACAGTGATATGTTCACCGACTTTTGTATGAGGCATGGAATCACAAAGAGCTTTTCCTCAGTATCACACCCCCAAGGCAATGGTCAAGTAGAAGTAGTGAACAAGACTATCAAAGACACTCTGAAGAAACGCCATGAACAAGCCAAAGGAGCTTGGCGAGAATTACTTCCGGAGGTCCTATGGTCACATCCAACGACGGCATGAATGGTGACAAGCCATACGCCATTCTCTCTGGCATTTGGGTATGAATCCATGTTGCCAGTTGAACTCACTCCCCATTCGCATAGACGAGAGACATATGATCAAGGGAGGAACCATTAACTAATAGAAGAGTCGCTCGATTTAATCAAAGAAAGATGAGAAAAGGCAAGCCTCGGAGTAGTAGCACATCAACAAAAAGTGGCCAGATACTTCAACTTCAGAGTGAAAGATCGAAAAATTCCAAGTTGGAGACATAGTACTCAAGAGGGTGTTCCTAAACACTAAGGACACTGTAGCAGGGGTACAAGGACCAAATTGGGTAGGGCCATACCTTGTGGAGGAGGTGATCCCACTAGGGACATACAAGATAGCTCGACTAAATGGAGAACAAATAAAAAATTATTGGAATGGCGAACACATCCATCGGTACTATTACTATTTTCAATTTTATCTATGTAACAGACATTATGCTTCAATGAATGAATTTAATTTCTTAAGTCTCTCTTAATTCTTTAGAATACATTCAACAAGAGACAGGTCCTAGGACCTTGTCTCAAAATTTATGGATCATGTTCAATCTTGGTTCTTGAAGAACCTATCGACCCATACGATCCAAAAATATAGACTGGTACTGGACCTTGTCGTAAAATTTGTAGATCATGTTCGATCTTGTTTCTTGAGGAGTCTATCAACACATAAAATCCAAAAGAGAGACAGGTCCTAGGAACTTGTCGCCAAATCATTTGATCATGTTCGATCTTGGTTCTTGAGGAACCTATCGACCCATACGATCAACAAAAGAGATTGGTCCGAGGACCTGTATGGATCATGTTCGATCTTGGTTCTTGAGGAACCTATTGACCCATACGATCCAAAAAGTGAGATTGGTCCTGGACCTTGTCGCCAAATCATTTGATCATGTTCGATCCTTGTTCTTGAGGAACCTATCGACCCATGTTATCAAAAAAGAGACTGATCCGAAGACCAGTCGCCATCATCGGATCATAATTGAATTTAGTCCTTGAGGGGCTGATCGATAATTTGATCTAGGACTCGTTACAGGCTCGATTAGCCCATCTAGACCCAGTTGGTCCGACTTAGACACTTTCGTTTACAATCCTTATAATGAGTACACGAGAGATTATGTAGATCGTGATCGACACTTACTACACAATCTGCATCTGTGTATAGGTATCATTACTACTGAGTATGAAACCATCACTCGACTACCAATGAGGGACAAGCATTTTCTTCTTTCATCATTGGGTGAAAAGGATAGTACTATGTGTCTAAATGATCAAAGCAAGGAATGGTCAAGTAGCAAGTTACCAAGGCCTTTAAACCCATGATCACTTGGGGGCATATAGTACGTATCGATCGGGGTATACACGAGCAATGAGGGCGTGACCTTAAGTACTAAGTAAGCTCAAGTTTTTCTAAGACAATTGTTCAACATATGTTCCGAAAGTGCAAAAAATTAAATAAAAAAGGCATCGATGGAGAGACTCCTAGCCATGTCCCTTATAGGGTGGTCAGCCTGTGAACTATGGGGTGGTCAACCTGACTTGTTTTGTTCATGGTACTTGGTGAAGTATCATACTACTTACATTATCATGGTTGTTAGCATGAAAGACATAAAGGAGTAAGGTTAGTATGGCACGTGAAATACATGTGTTCAAAGTATACTGATACCTGAACGAAGGAGGGTTGAGTTGATATACTTAGTAAGCATTGGAAATAAAAATATTCAATCAATGCACTGAGTACTCATAAAAAAAATCATAAAGGCATATAATTTTATATGTAAAAAAATTTCAAGTAGAAGGTGCCCCACCAATGGCATGAAAGGAAAGACAGAGTAAAAGACCAAAAGAAGACTAAATAGGCCTCATGAGCCAAACACTTCCTAAGCTCCTTCGCTCGTGTCTTCTCATGTAACGCCCTTAATGCCCATCTTTAATAAACACTAATTTTAATAATAACATAAAAAAAACCACATAATCTTTCTGAAAAATACAGTGGGTCTTTATTGGAAATAAATGCAGAGTTTTGGATCCAATGTTCAAACCAAAAAGATTTTAATGCAGTCATAAAAGTAAAACACATCCCACTAATAGTTTAACATAATAAAAGACTCTAAGGCACTATAGCGTTCTGGATCGTTTCCTCGTTCACTGGCTTCCCGCAGCATACACATACTTCTTGAAAACTGACTCAGCTCAGCATGTGTGCCTAATAAGTCTACCTAATGTCTACCTGCAAGGGGAAAAGTAAGGGGGGTGAGCTAAAAGCCCAATAAAGAAGTACAAACAATAAAATAGCACAACATACAAGCATAAGCAACGTATCTCATAAATTCATAGACTACTTGTCTTATAGCAATCATTTACCAACACAATTCATAGGAAAGCATAACAAAAAAAAAAGTCATAATAATAACTTAAGATCACATGATACATAATCATATTCATACAACATAAGATCATGGCACCCTTATTGTCCATGTCACACGTGACTCTTCTCCTTGGTCACTTACATGGCGCCCTTATTGTCCATGTTTTACCTGGCACCCCTATTGTCCAGACTTTAGGCACGTCTGCCTTGATAATGCTGCAACACTAGGTTAAGCAAACACAAACAAATCCATACATATCTTATCCTATAGTCTATTCAAAAATAAAACAGGAATCTAGCTAACTTCCTTACCTAAAGTCCAAGCACAGTAAATATCCAAGTGTAGGAGCGCTTCACAAAGGGCCCATAATTGTACCTAAATAATTTTTTAAAATTTTCATTCCATCCATCATTATCTTTTCACGCAAAAAGTGTATTGTCATGCATCATTCATGTATATTTCAACACCACACATATTTTATATCAATCATATTGGCCAAAAAAAAGAACCCCTAAACTCCTGCACCAGTACAAAACAACTAATAACTCATAGCATACAATTTGATAAACCTATAATGCCAGTCTAACCCGTGTCCTCCATTTAAAAACATACATATATCCCCACTACACAAAATCAACATTTACAAAATAATACCCTATTTTTTTTTATACGCTAGCTGTGAGTACAATAACAAAAACTTCACATATAATACACCAATCTAATATGCTTCCTAGATATGCAAGGATGATCATCTTATATATAAAAGAATAAATAGTATATATATATTTTTAATTTCTACATGCTTGCATGCACATCAATTAATTCAAAAGCAAAAGAGTAAAACTTGCAAAAAACTTACGAAGTTTACATATGAAGATTTATGCATATATGATCAGTGCAAATGTAAATTATATATGTTCAAAATACTGCCACTGAATAGAACACATCAGAATATATATATATATAAGGTTAATTCAATAATAAAATATTGTAATCACACGCATGTATTTATATAATTATACGTAAAACTATATAAACAGATTTGGTAATAGCATGAAGCAAGCCTATATAAAACATTTTATATATATAATAAATAAACATATATGTCAAAAATCATGGTGTGGCCGAGACTACCTTAAAAGATTCACAAATATACATCTCAACAACAAAATATATCAAGATGCATCCTAGGACGTGTCTAAGAGAAGATGGGTACCAAAATAGAAATCAAACATGCTTACCTCTTGAATATTTGTTGGCCGATCTTAGCACTAGAAAAAAAAATTCCTTGGAACACTTGCTATAACCTCAACAACCACACCAAGTCTAAAATCTTGGTTCTTCTTTCTCTTCCCTCTAGCTTACATGTACACTCACACACACATAATATCACACTGTGCTATATGGGTGGCGGCTCAAAGTGGTGAAATGGAAGAATAAGGCTCAATACATATTATATATATGGGGACCTAGCCGAATACCTAAAACATAAACAAGGTGATTCTCTTTTCTTCTTTATTGCTCTCCTAAAATTTTAATAATGAGATAGTGGACCAAGCATAAAAAATCTCTCTAAAATTAGAAATACACTCCTCCCTCCTAGTCTCAACACATATACACACATAAAGGATAATTCATCCAAATTTACTCTTAGCCATTAAACAATTGATACCAATCCAATAATTACTCACTTCACATATATAATAAATTACTCAAAGACCATAACAACGTATATAAATGCGTTTTGATATATATACCCGGACTAATGGATTGGGCATGTAACGTTACATAGCCAAATAAGGGATTATCAATAACAAATAACACGTGGCTTGTTTATCATAACAAATAAGGCGTTACATAGCCTTTTATCAATTCGTTAGCCTTTTGTGGATTATCAATAATTACTCCACTTCATATATATATATAATGTGTGCATGAAATAAATTAATAAAAGAAGACCATAACAACTATAGAAATCAAAGACCACAAATTACTCATAACTAATTAATAAAATATCAATTCAATTAAGAACAATAAATAATAATAATAATAAAAAAACAACTATTCTAAGACACTACATCTCAGGAAGGAAATCCAAGTTTAGATCTTTGTTGGACTTCCAGATCAAGTATAAGCTAGAGAAAGTTGTCTCTGAATACTCATCTTGAGCCTTGTCTCGGGCAGCCTTGACCTCTTGCTCATTTTCGACAAGAGCATCCTTCCGCAGATGGTCCATGTCAACAATCAGCTTCTCTTTCTCAACTTCAGACTGTTGGAGCTGATTGGCAAGTTTCCCCTCCATTTGGGTTATCTTGAGAGTCAAATCGGACACTTCCTGCTATTTGAGCTCCATGGTACTGTAGAGAGTGCTGATCTCTTCATCTTTCAAAGCAATGTCTGCAACCCTAGAACCAAGAACGCGCCTAAAGTCCAGCACCTCCTGGTAGATAGCTTCAAGCTCAAAATGAAGGTTGGAAAGCAAAGAGGTATACTCTATGGACATATCACGGACATGGGGGACCAGCATCAGCGCCTACAAAAAACATAGAAGTGTTAAATAAACGTCAGCACACAAGCTAAATAGACAAAAAGAAAAATTTAAATGACTTACACTCTGAATATCAAGGAGTGACTTCGTGAAGATGGTGCTCAAGTACTCATTCTTAATCCCATTAAAATTTGTTGTCGTCTGCTCCAGATGGGACGCTCGATCCATGATGGCACCTGAATTCCGTATGGCAGACTGGTGTGGCATAGATAAAGGAGCAGGCGCAGAACAGGAGGCACGCGCATCAGTGAAACTGGGAGGAACCAGCGTAGGCAAGAATGGCTCTACCTCTATAACAGGACTAGATGCCGAAGGAGTCTGAGAAGACACTTCAGGAGGAACCTCCGTTATCGACTTAGGCTGAACTCTGGCCCTCTTGGCTGCTCGGACGAAAGGGATAGTCTCGGTTGGAGTCAACCTATGTTGGGTATGAAACATGTAACGCCCTACTACGTTAGAGACATTACTAACTGAGGTTAAAATGTGCAAACAACTCGTTTAACGAGGTTTTTAAAACAAAAGTGTGATTAAGTGAAAATTCTAGGCTGTAATCTTTTAAAAGTACTCTATTTCATTAAAAGTTCGAGAGTTTAACATTCGGGATCCCGTAACTCAGTTTATAAAACATTTACAACTCAAAGCAAGATTATAAGTAATTAACCATCAAAATTAGGGTTTATACATCCATTTCTCAAAAATGTCCCCAACCAAGACAGTTGGGCAGACCGAACATGTATGCGCCGCCCCCACGCTCTCCGTACTCATGGCTGGTTGACTTTCTCTTTGCCCTTACCTGCAACACAGAGCACCCGTGAGCCGAAGCCCAGCAAGAAAACTCAAACAGTACATAACACATGCATAAAATACAGTCATTATAGCAAACAGCTCATATCTAGTCAGACAGTCCACAGAATCCAACACATATACGGCCATGCCGTCCCAGAAGTGTTACCAAAGCCTGGGATCCCGGTCCACACTGTATGGATATCCCATGTATCCACTAGGGTCTCACCCTAGCCACAAGCACTCCATGTGCTAAGTGGTATTCCCGGCCCCACTGCCGTTCTCAGCCTTCACTGTTCTCGGCCTTTCGCCGTTCCCGGCCCCTCGTCGTTCGTTTTGGCTTTTACCACGTTAAGCATTCTCAAATAACAATCAAATATACAATCATTCATATTTAGCTATATCCTAGCAATGATATAATTTAGGGCCGCGCCCTGCAACAATTCAATGGGCTCAAGCCCTACAACACGGGTGCTACAGTTCTCTTACCTGTATCCCGAGCTTTCCGATGCACCAAGATCACAAGCACGGTCCTCTATCCCGAGCCCCTCCGAAAACCTAGTCACAACGCATATGAAACACCCTTTAATGCTAACCAATCCAAAACCACTTTCCGGGGCCAATCCCACACTCTCGGAACTCCCAAATCCCTAAACCAATACATCGAAGACATCCCCCGAACCCCCGGAGCAAAGGCTCAAAATTGCAAAATCTTGTGTTCTAAAAATGGCCTAGCGCCGCGGCTGAAAATAGTCTAGCGCCGCGACGCTGCCCTAGAGGGTCGCGGTGCCCAGCAAGTTAGAGAGCTTCCCCTGCCCAGAATCAGCCTCGCGCCGCGGTGCCCAAGAACAGGGCCGCGGCGCTCCCTCGCGAACCCAGAAATCTGGGTTTTTCCTCTGCATTTCCCCGAGCCAAAACACTCCCAAATCATCCCAAACTCACACCTAAGCCCCAAAACCAATTCAAAACCCCAAATAGACCCTTCAACAACCTATAAACATCATCACCTAGCTCAATTACTCAATCACACCCAAATATCCACTTTTGAGTTTCATGCCTTAGTAATTCAAACCAGAAAGTTAAAAGCTTAAACCTAAACCCAAACCACACCTCAAATTCCCCAATTCATAACAGAGATAAACTTTACAATTACACAGAATCCTTACCTTGAATGAAGGGTCCAACCTCCAGCTTCCTTGCTTCTAGCTCCAAGTCAAGCCCTATAATCCCACAAGCTGAATTCCCACAAAACCAGCCATAACTATCCTTGAATTTTCCTCATTCAATCTCTGAAAACTCAAACTTAAATTCAACAAAGCAAAGTTCTAACTCTTACCTCTGAATAACCTTGGCCTAAGCTTGATCTTGATTACTTCAAACCCCTTAATTCTCCTTTCAAGACTCAAATTCAACTTCCTTCTTCTGCTTTTCTTTTGTTCTATTTCTAGGTCTCAAAATTCAGCATAAACCACTTTCACCAAGTATTATACATGAACCACCCTTTCCCTTCAGCTCAAGCTTATCTATCCCTAGCCAATTGACCATTTTACCCTTCCTTTAATATCCCTTTCCTAACTAAACCTCAAGGGCACTCTTGTCCTTTTACTTACATTACAATTCTACCATTTCTCCAACAAAACCTGTTACTCTCAGTGGTTACTAACAGTTACTCAAGTTACCATATTACCAGTTACCATTATCTCTCAAGAACTAAATTACAAAATCCCCGAAATACCCCTAGGCTCCTCCCGAGCCGAGTATAAAATCCCGTTGTGACTTTTGAGTTATCTAGCTCCCTAGGACCGTCTCGGCATGTGCATCATATTAATGTCACCACATCCACGTGGTACAAATCACATAATATAATTATCACATTTATGCCCTCAACGGGCTAAAATTACCAATTTACCCCTATCATGCAAACAGGGCCCACATGCATATTTATACTACCTAAACATGCATTCTAACCACATATTCATTTAAATTCACATATTATCATATTAATTCACTTATTGCCCTCCAGGCACGCTAACCAAGGTCCTAAACCTTATTAGCAACTTAGGGTGTTACAAAACAAGTCGAACATATCTGAACCTGCAAAAGAAGATCAAATGTTAGCAGGATATCAAATACAAACAAATCATAAAGTAAAGATAAAAAAAGTGTCGGACCTTCTGAATGAGATTCGGGTTCGAACGTGTCTTCATCAAAATCATCTGAAGCAAGTAGCGGGTGTGCAGATGCACCAACCTCATCATCATCCTATCCAGCTAACACGGGCGAAGAGGGTACATCCTCAACATGAATAGGTCCCAAGGAGTCTATGGTGTTCACGGGCTTGGGACCATCTTCATCCGGAACATCAACTATAGTAACAGGAAACCGCCCAACCTTCCTAAAGTTATTTGAAGTAATGAGGGTCTTGACATTCTTCTCCTCAGGGGTCATGGAAATCAACTCCTTGGCCCTAACAGTCATAGCCTGGGTATAGAGCGATCTATAAAAAGGCCCGACGTGCTTAAACTTTGAGTAGTTGGCCTCTGCATCCTTAGTGAAGAAATAGGTGTCGGTATATCTAAATGCCTTGCTATTTCTATAGATCTCTTCCAAGAAGGTGTTAGTACCCTCACTCGTATAATGGTTGAAGTGGAAATACCCCGAGTTGTGCTAAGAAGGGTTCGTCTTTAGATCAAATAAGTAGTTGATCTCATGAGGTACTAGAGCAACCCATTTTCTACAATGATAGATAATGTACAATGTAGATAACACCAAGATCGCGTTGGGAGCCAACTGAGAAGGACTAATACCAAAATAATTTGCCACGCTCCAGAAGTATGGATGAAGAGGAAGTAGGGCACTAGACTTGATGGCAGAGCATGTCCAGGCACACACACCCAAAGGTGGGTCCTCAACTCTGTCATTTGGACCAGGGATAGTAATAGACACGCCAGAGAGGTCAAAGGTCTTCCTTAAGTTCTTTACCTTCTCTTGAGTCATGTCAGAGGCAGCCCCCTTGAACCAAACAACCTCATAATCAGCAGTTCGAGGCTTCTCAACCAATATCCATATGATCTCACTGGCAAAGGTGGCCCCAGAATATGATGAATGGAACTCTTTTTGTTGTCTCTTCTTCTGCTGCACAGCTGGCGAGACTGCCTTGTTCTTGGTAGAAGAGCGAACCACCTCAGGCTGGAACCTGTGAATAGAATGCTCCTAAGAGTAAGTAACCTGGCGATGAGAGCCCTCGGTATGTTCTCACTAAGAAGAAGAGTGATGGGGAACCCGACTGGTATCCCAGTTCAAAGGGCGTGGCAAGGAGTCCTGCTGACCGGAGAGACTCCGCTGAGAAGAATGAATTTGCTGAGATGTGCCCTGAAAGCCACGAGGAGTACTATGCTAAGAAGAGATCTACGAAGAGGCAAGCAAAGAGCCCTAAGTGATGTGACTAGTAATCTGACGATTATCTTCGTAGGGTTGCCAAGTTGTCTGTTTTACTCTCGCCATTAGGCTATACCTTTTCAAGAAGTCTTCCTCACTAAATAAATATAAAGCGGAGCGAGGGAAAATCTTGTTTACCCTTTCCCAGAACATAATGAATAATGAATCCATTATGAATATAAATAAATATAAAGTGGAGCGGAGCTGGACATCTGCAACAAAGGAAAAATAATGAGTAAAGTTAGTATATGAACATAATGAATCCAATAGCTGGGGGCATATCCATTAACTAGGTAGCAAAAGTGAAGAAACTGAAGGAAAAAAAATTAGGGTCCCAGGTGGTCGGCCCATGGTTGGGCCGACCACCCTGGATTTTGGACCCATGGAAGTTGCCCAGGGAGTATGGTGGTCAGCCTATGCTAAGGTGTGGGCCAACCATCCAAGACTGGGGACCCTGGAAATTGTACAAGGCAAGGAAAATGCAAGGGAAACCCTAGCAGTGGTCGGCCCATGATAGAAGCCCTAGGGGTGGTCGGCCCATGATGGAAACCCTAGGGGTAATAGGCCTATAAGGGAATTTACATAGCAGGAAATCACCTCCACCTAGGTTGTGAAACCCTAGAAATTGCCAATCATAGGGCACAAAGACTTGGAAATCACCTATGGCTAGATGGGGAACCCTGGAAATCGCTCAGGCCAATGAATCTAAAGGGTGGTCGACCTATAGGCATCTAAACCCTAAGAATCACGCAAAAAGGGGCAAGGAACAAGCCAATTTTTTATTAAGAAGAGTCTTTGATTCAAGCAAGTCAATTATTTTGGATCAAAATAAAACAAAACAAGGACATTTAGACAGATTCATCAAAAACGTAAAAATTGGGAAAGAATACTTACCAAAGAGGAGATATGCAGAGTTGATGAAGAATTGGAGAATTCCACAGCTCAGAACTTCCTGAAGGAGGCGAATGGGTCAGGAGTCTGATGAGTGAGGCCCTACTTATAGCCTCTCAAGCTAACCATATTTTTAGGAATTCAAAATCCTTGAAAAATATCTGGTATGGTTAAAAATTCAAATTGCATGAAAAAAATCTTATATTTTTAGGAATTCTAATTCCTTGAAAAATATCTTATATTTTTAGGAATTCAAATTCCTTGAAAAATATTTTATATTTTTAGGAATTAATACCCTAGAAAAATATATTATATTTTTAGGACTTCAAAACTCCTTGAAAAATATATTATATTTTTAGGACTTCAAATTTCCTTGAAAAATATACTAGATTTTTAGGAAATTAATTTTCCTTGAAAAATATAATTATTTTTAGGAATTACAATTATCCTTGAAATCGATAGTTTATAAAAGTACTAAGTAATGTCCCGAAGGACTTTGTTGTTAGAGTACTGCTATGATATGTTTCTTGGGCCAGATCAAGTTTAACGTAATGTTAAACACATTACAATAAACTTGGGGGGCAAATGTTATCCCTCAAAAATCCAGGGATGGCGTGGCGAATGAGAAAGCGACATGTGACACCACAATTCGTGAAAAAACAACAAAGTATCAAAAAAAGACCAATGGACAAAGATGGATAGGTCCAGAACCTATAGGAAGTCGACCAGGCCTAAACCCCCTAAGGGTGGTCGGCTCAAGCATGCCCAAGAACACCTTGGGGTGGTCGACCCACCCTATCTTTCATAGGGTGGTCAGCCTACACTCCCAAAGACACTTCTCTTGGTAAAACTCACGCTCATTCAAACTGATATCAGTAGGCCTAGCACCCAGAAGATCACAATCCTAGTACTCATAGGACCAATGGGCCTAGCACCCAAGCTCTAAAGGGTCGTCGATCCTAGTACCTAAGTCTCATAGACCAATCAAGACTTAGCGTTTTCTCGAAGGTCTAAATCATGCACTATCGACCATGATCCAGAGACGACAACAGGATGACCCACGATCTCATAATCATGGGAAGGTGGACACGTATCTCCACTCCCAATGATCGTGTACCAAACCACGATCCCACTCTTACTGATCATGTAACAGCCCCTGGCTACTATAAATAAAGGACCCAGGGCTTCATTCAAGAGATCTCTTTTGCTAGACTTTTTGGATCGATCTTTGGGACAAACCTGTGATGAGTGAAATCTGAGTTTATCTTTGTAATTTTCTATCGAGTGATTAGGTTATTACTGTTCAGAAGAACATGGATGAACCACTATAAACACATGTGTGTTTTGGTTAGATATTTGTACTCTGTTATATATTATATTCACTTCGTTCAAAAGGTGTCGTATACTGTACATATGGCTGTTGGCCAATTTCACAGGTCAACAATTACTTATTTAGTCGGAAACAAATTTTCTTGATCAATATATCCATACTTGTTTTATTGCTACTCTTACCCTATACAGTGTTTATAGAGCCAATCCAGGGACCTATGGACCGATAATTCCAAGCTCCAATAAATTTAGATTATTAATTAATCTCTTTAATATAATAATCTTATTTATTATTTCCAAAATTATTCCACTAAAAATATGGGAATAAACTCTTGTAATTATAGACTTATATTTACTGAGTACTTTATTAAGTGTCCATTAATATAATCACTTCATGAAGTTTAATCCTCCAATAATTGGTTTATAATTAGAACTTGGTTAAATTACCATTTTACCCCTCTAATTATCTCTTTATCCTTAAGTATCATGAATTCACTAGCAAAACAATTAATTTATAAACTAGAAGCCTCAAACTATTTAATTCCATAATTAACACTTAAGGGAACCATTATTCAATCTTCTTATGAAGAAGGCTTGGATTCCATATCTGTAAATCATGTCCCCAACCATCTACATCTATGAGCCCCTCTAACAAAAGCCTTTAGCCTGATCATTCTAAAAGACTCTAATGAGTGAATCAAAGGACCCAAATAACATAAATAGGATTTCATGATAACTTCATGATTTAGATCAATTTTCATATGATCCTCTAGTGATATGATTATAACTCATTAAGGTTTTGCATATAAACAGTTGATATGACAATAACGATATTTAGTGAAGGGTTCAATGCATATCGGGCCCAGTCCTATGTACTCAAAATTACATAAAACACATCCACAGACATGTCTATCTGTATCAGTGATCTGGATCTAGATATATGTATTCATAATACCAGTGGACCATAGTAGCATTGTTTGATTAAAGATTCCATACCTTTAATATAAACTACGGACGATTTAACTCATTATCTATAATCTTAATCCTCTCGTATGTATATAAGATTATAACTATAGTAATGAATTAGGAATTTCAAATATTTATCTCAATATTATTCAACAATAATAAACATTAATTATATGAAAATATTTCTTTTATAAATTTCATAAGTAATAAACTACTTTCATTGCTTTAAGGGCACCTTGCCCAATAATCTCCCACTTGCCCAAAGCAAATGATGCATCTTTTCCAACCCCATACTCAGTACAAGATCGTGAAAAAAGACTTGGCAGATAAAGTCGTGGTTAGCAGATCCTTAAGGTTCTGTTTTGATGCTACCTTTATAAGAGTAACGTCACTTGGTTCACTAACCTCGATGTCAAATTTTGACCATCTTTGTCTGATTGAAAATCAGAATCATTGAATCCAGTGGAATCTAGGTTTACACCTGAATATACCAATATTTTGTTTCCTATTCTCATTGGATGCTTGAGAATGTGCTTTACTCCAATCCTAGATTGGATTGGTAATGACTAACCATCCACTGCATAACAAATGTCAGGTCTCATATACAACATGGCATACATTAGACTACCTACAACTGAGGCATAAGGAATCTGTCTCATATCCTCTTCCTCACAAATGTCAGGACACTACTCCTCGGTAAGGATAATTCCTTGATGGGTTATGAAATAACCCTTCTTGGAATTATGTGTATTAAAATGCATGTGCACCTTACTAATATAAAATGCATGAGACAAAGCTAGAGCTTTGTTCTAATGATCCCTTAGGTCTAAATGCCCAGAACATAGCTTACTCCTTCCTAATCTTTCATTTGGAACTGCTCGACTAGTCATATCTTTAACACTTGATAATATTTCTACATCATTCCTAATGATAAAAATATGATCAATGTAGAAACCTCCTTCCTAACTTTGATGTGTTTATAAACACACGACTCATCAACATTCTGTTCCAAACTGTACGATTTCACTGTTTCATCAAATCTAATATTCTAAGACTAAGATGCTTGCTTTAGTTCATTAAAATGACTTAGCAACATACAAACCTTTTGTTCTTGGAATTCTTCCTTGAACCTTCTGGTTGTCCATATACATGGTCTTGTCACAATAGTCATTTATAAATGCTATATTGCCATTCATTTGCCAAATCTCATAGTCCAATACTAGTGGCAATAGATAAAAGAATGTGTATAGACTCGAGAAAGAACACAAGTCTATCTCAAAAGGCCTATACTTTCACATATACATCTTCTTTTCTTCTTGAAGATCCATTTTCATCTAATAGGCCAGACTTATTCAAGGTGATCTTACAACTTTCCAAATAGAACTGGAATACATTGATTCCATTTCTTGGTTCATGGCATCTTGTCAGAATCATCAATTACCTTCTCAAAATAAATGGATTGTCCTAGTTTGTGTCTAACACTAAAATTCATGTCTCGTGTTCATAGTGTACAGATTGTCTTACAATCCTCCCACTATGACAAGACACTTGGGTATCCTAACTAGAATGAGTGGTTTCTGGATTTCGTACATCACATGGTGATACAAATTAACTAATCTTCTTAGATCAAATTTCATCTAGTACAACTTTACTTTGAGTTTTAAAGTAGGTCTTTTAGGCATATTTGAGAAAGGTTGCAAATACCCTTTCCTTACTAAGACTATAAAAGCAACATTCCTTTTAGGAAGCATAGCCAACAAATATTAAAACTCCAGTCCTTTAGTCCAACTTCTCAGTCTTTGTTTTAAAAAACGTGAGTGGTACACCCTCATATGCGAACATGGCGTAAACTATCTTTAGTGCTATTTCACAACACTAAAGGTGTTTTTTCATAGACTTGAACGCAACTTAATTCAAAATATATACTTGTTTTTGAAGTGCATATTGATAGAGTAGTTTTTATAGTATTTTAAAGGGTTATTTTATGGAATTTTGAATTTATTTATTTACGTTTGTGCAGTATGACGTTTTGTGGCTTGTGTTTAATAATATTTCAGGATTTATGGGAACCAATTGATAAATGACCGTGTTTGACTTCAAAAAGATGTTATTTGGTGAAAAAAAGACATTTGAGTCGCAGCACTCTCACATAGATAGAGCCATGGTGCTGCGATTAAACAGAGAGGCCGAATTTTGAGAAATCTTGGGCCGCGGTACTACCATCATGATCCGCGACGCTCCATTATAGGATCACGATGCCTGAGTGATCAACATGCAGTTTAGGGCATTTCAAGCAGGGGCAAAAGTTGAATTTCACGTTAAAAGCACATATTACTATTTAATCTGGGGCCGCGGCACTACCATCATGAACCATGGCGCTCCATTATAGGGTTGCGACGCCTGAGCGATCAACATGCAGTTTATGGCATTTCAAGCAGGGGCTAAAGTTGAATTTCACGTTAAAAGCACATATTACTATTTAAGCACATATGACAATTTCTTAACAAAAATACCCTAAGGAGGAGACTCAAAGAACACACTGAGGAGGCAAAGGCTTGGAGAACAACTAGTCTATCATTCTATTTCATTGTTTACTTTTACTTTTTCATGTAGTGATGTTGATATTTGGTTTAATGGATTTTACTATGAGGCTTGGAGATCAAGTAGTCTATCATTCTATTTGATTGTTTACTTTTACTTTCTTGTGTAGTGATGTTGATATTTGGTTTAATGGATTATACTATGATTAACATGAACTAATTCTTATTTAGGGTGTTAATGTATTCTCTTGAAACCTTATGATTTTCCAATGAAGTTTTTTATGAATTTCCTATCAATATTGTGAATTATTTGTCTTATGTTTAATGCTTGTAATTAATCGGCCACTAATTGCATGATTTATATGATTTTAACCTGAGATCTGAGAAGTAAATGATAAATATGCCATAGTCAAATAATTATAAATTTATATTGGACGAGAGTACCTGTATGATTTGTGTAACTTAGGGATTACATGTTTAATGTAACGTACTGCATTTTCAGATACCTTTAAACGACTCGGGTTGGGATTTTTTTCCCCAAGTTAAGAATATTATTTTAAATAATATTATATTTGTTTTGAAATTATTCCATGAGTTATTGCTAGCCAAATTATGAATTTTGTGATTTAAAAGTTATTGACCCTTGATTTGGTCAACGACACAGAATCAAATAAACGACAAAGAACAAAAAGAAAATCAAGAAGAGAATCAAATGGAAAGAAAGTGACACAAGCAATTTATAGTGGTTCAGCCCCAACTAGATGGTAATGACCTATGTCCACTTAGTGTTCTTATTGATATTAAATCCCTAAATTGTGATCAAAGAACTAGGGTTCTTGAGTTTCACAATTCTTGGGAGTATTACAACTTTCCATGGATAATCACACTATACTCTCCTCTATGAATACTCAAGTTAAAACTTCAAAAGTCCCTTCCTTGAGCCCTCTCATTCTTATTTATAGGCCCAAGGGGGTAACATGGGCCAATGGGCCTTAATTACAATTAAGATCAGCATATCAAGGTAATAAAAGGAAATATAATGAATATAATTATTACAAGATTGCGTATCACAACGGAAGTAAATGGAAGCATGCGATCAGACTGGTTGCACTTAACTGCGAGACTTGACAAACTAACAATTGGTCGATGACCGAACATGATCCCCTCACTCAATACTTCCACGTGCAAGAAATCATTGCCACATCATCAGGAACTATTTTTGGGTAAACATTTGCCCCCAAGTTTATTTTACTGCGACCAGCATAAAGTAAACTTAAGAGACTGACTTCTCGAAAAAAGCAACTAATCATGTCCTTTCAGTTTCTCCAAAATCTGTCTGACGGCTATTGCGTTTCCCCATTCCTTGAAAATTCACTCCCATCATTACCTCTTTTATAGTGCCACGATCAATATAAATAACCCATTCTTTTTACTTTTCACTTTTTACCAATCTTATCTTCCTCAAGAACTCTGAAGAACTCTACACTCAGAACCCAGAAGACCCAAACGGTTCCAACGATTCACGGAGTTTCTGCCTAGCCATCTTCGTCTTGGGAATCTGCATCCATTTTCATCCGAGTAAGCTTCTTAAATTTCTTCGTCTCTGAGATGCCATGCTATGTTTAGTTTCTAGTTTGTTTCAGACTTTGAGCTCTTGAAAAAATTGCTTCGGGGTAAATGGGTATATTGTTCGGTATTCAATATGGTACGAAAAAGACACTTTGTTTGGGTTAGGAATCAGTTTGGTAGTCTGGATAATTAACTTAGGGCGTAAAATCGAAGTAGAAATCCAATTTTTAAGCCTGTAGAAAAACTGGGTTTTTCCCGCCCCTTCATAGTCGAAAAAGTTTTTCCTGAAAAACTTTTCACTTATGCTTTTTGATCCGTTTTCCAAACTGCTCGCATAAGATTTAGTGTTTCTGTTAGAATGCTGCTGGTCGTATAAACGCTTAACTTTTATACACGAGTAACGTTATTCCAACTCTTAACACCTTTTAGTCTTTTGGGCAGTAGATTTTCATCTCTCCTTCTCTGCTCGCAGATTTTCATGCAAGATCCGTGGGGAGGTGAGAGGCCAATCGACGATGACCTGCTTGCCCAGCTGCTCGTGGATGAAGAACAATCGTCTTTACTCATATCGGAGATTCCTTTTTCTCGCACCCCATCTAACAGACCTTCGACTAGTCCATCAAACATGGATAGAGTAAAATCCACTGCCCAGAAAAAGAACCAACCAAACCTTCTGTAAATCAGCCTGCTCCTCAGGCTGAAATTCCTTCGACCAGTGGTAGAGCCGAAACCACTGATCTCGAAATCCAAACACAGGCCCAACCCCGGGACGTCCTTCAACCAGACATCGAATGGTACATTACGCCTCCTAACCAAATCACTGATAGGATGTTAAACAATTACCTCAGGAAGTACGAACTTCCTGGGGTAATTTTATTCAAACCTACCAACAACCAGCGGGCAAACCTGCCTAGCGGCTCCTTCAGCGCCTGGTCGAGATACCATATTGAGGCAAGATAAATTTTTCCTCTTCATCCTTTTTTCCAGAGAGTGGCCAATTATTTCGAGGTCGCTCCTTTCCAAATAACCCCAAACGGGTATAGAATGCTTTCTGCACTCTATATCCTATATTGCAATAAAAGTGGCATGTCCCTACACCTCATGAGATCAACTACCTGTTCGATCTTAAATCCAACCCCAACCAAGACAACACGGGGTTTTTTCATCTCTATCACCAGGAATCAACTCGCATCTTCCTGAGTGAGACTACCTACAAGTCCAAAGTAGGAAAGTACTTCCAGGAGCACTTTTTAACTACTGATCTGGTTGCCAACAACCTAGCCTTCACCCAAGGAGGTAACTTCTTTATTCTCTGGTCGCTTATTTCTTTTTGTTTTATATGCATCCTCCTTAAAAAAATTAGCACTCTTCAGGTCCATGGAAGCGACCAGCTCCTACTCCAGAAATGGAGATTCGAGCAGCATCACTGGCCAGCATGACTGACGTAGAAAAAGCATCAAAAAGCTGGTCAGTGAAGCCAACCTAAGGCCGATCGGACTTTTGGCACCTCACCAGGATGTGAGGGAGTCAACGGCGGGGAGTGCCATTGACGGAGAAGTTCCCGAGCAGCACCAAGACGTGTCACAGCCTCCAAGGAGGAGGACAACTGGGGTGACAATCAGGGAACCCTCCAGCACCCCGCGAGCAGCTGCTCCCCCTGCCCCTATGGGAAAGGGAAAAAAGAAAGTTTTCGAACCCCCTGCACCCCTCGAAGAATTTTTAGACGAGAACGGTACAATCTTTTCACTTTTAGACAGTTTGCCCATTCCCTGTCATTTATTTGATGGGGACGACAACTTTAAGTACACTCCCAATTTAAATTCAGATTTCTTCCAGGCAGTGAGTGAGTGTAGCAGTAGTTCAGTAAGTAATGTAGCGACCAATAGTTATAGCTCGGGTACTCTACTTATAATTTTGTTGTTCTTATTTTTAACTCAATCTATACATATCGTCTAACTGCTCGCAATGTTTCCTCACTTGCAGATATGTCGTCTGGAGATATGTTCGACCGTTATACTACACCTGCTGCTCCTTCGACTAAGAAGGGGGAGAGCAAGCGACATCGTGGAGAGAGCAGCAAGGCTCCTTCAACCAAAAAGGCCGGGACTATGGATCCTCTAGTTGCAGGTCCCTCAAAAGAAACAACGCCCCTCTGTCTCCACTCGACCAGCAATCTCCCCCTGCACCAGCCGACCAGACTCCTACCCCTCCGACACTTGCTGACCGACCATCATAGGATCAACTAGGAGATATCCTAACAAGCACCGTGGTCACCACGGCCAGACAGAGAATATACAAACTTTCAAAGCACAAACACAGTCGAGAGGCCATCATCAGCACAGACTCTATGGAGGCCGATCAAATAATAAATTGAGGACTGAACGAGATAGCCAGTGTAAGTTGCTTTCTATTGCCAAGTTTTATTTCTTTTACTTTGTCATTTCCCGCCATCATCTTATCTCTTTATCTGATCGTAGGGAATGCTGACTATAACTGCTGGCTGGCCCCGCACAGGGGTTTTGGTCACCCGGACCAAAGAATTCGATGCCAAGCATGCCGAGGAGGTCAAGGTGCTTGAGGGGAAAAACACTGAGTTGCTCGGACAAAACGGTGAACTGCTTGGGAAAAATATTGAACTCGCCGCCGAACTTCAACAGTGTCAGACTACCTTGACCAAAGCCCATGAAGCCAAAGAGAAGTTTAAGGAGAGCTCTAAACTTAACTATCAAGAGGCCAAACAGCTTGAGGCTGAGCTGATCACAAGCAAAAAGGAGGCTGAGGAGTTGGAGAGGCGTGTTAAGGAGCTCGAGGAGACTAATGCCAGCAACTTGGAAAGGTATAGGGAAGCCACCCACCATTGCTTTTATGATTTCTGGAAGCACAACCGTGGGGCCAACTTCAATTATCTTTTTGAGCCCCTGAGGCTAACTGAAATAGCCCGATGAACTGCCTGCTTGGAGGAAGAAGAGAGAGCTAATGTTCCTGCCTCCCCAGAAATCTCCTTAGCCACAGGGATTGAAGGTGCATAAAATGAAGCTGAAACCACCGTCGACCAGGAAAATACCCAAGACCCTCCTGCCTCGTAATGTTTTTATTTTTCTTTAATGTTATCCTGTAGTCAGGACAATTTATATTTTTATTGCTGCACGGGCAACTTTTCTTTTAATAGACAATTACATCTGAGTAGTAACTGCTCGTGGTGTAAAGGGATTCCTTTTTTATATTATAATATTTGCATTTTTATTATAACATCTATTCGCATGACCGAACTTAACATAGTACTTTGGATTGATTTAACAAAATAACAAAAAATTTGAAAAATACTCTAAGTACCCTAGCATGCTTTCACTTATTTTGCTCGTGTGTATACATACCTTTGATATGCTTTGCTTACTAGATACCTTATATGCCCCCCAAGTGATTGAGGAGCTTTAGGTCCTCGGTCACTTCCCTTGACTAAGACCTGTTCGAACATTTCTGCTCGGAATAAATACTTGTATAAATGACAATATAGCAAAACAACACACGTAATGAGCAAATACTTGTCATAAATACAAAGTTGCCAAGATTTACTGGCTGCACACAGTCCCTTTTATTTCTCATAATAAATGGACAAATTGTGTCTGTACAAACGATCACTAAAATGATCTTACACTTATAAGCAATTAGTCATAAAAATGACTAACCCTTGTTCATAAACTTGTAAAAAGTAAAATTAATACAAGCCAATTCTTTAAGAAGAATTGTTTATTGATAGTACTTGCGCAGATGTTTTCCATTCCAATAGCGAGGAATGAGATCTCCATTTAAGCGAGCAAGTTTTTAAGTGCCTGGATGGAGGACATCTTCAATATGGTACAGTCCTTTCCAGTTAGTTCTGAGTACTCCAGCGGCCGGATCGCGGGTGTTGAAGAAAACTCTTCTAAGTACTAGATCTCCTACATTAAATTTCTTTTCACATACTTTAGAATGAAAATACCGGGCGACCTTTTGCTGGTAAGCTACTACTCAGAGTTGGGCTTGCTTGCGCTTTTTGTCGACCAAATCCAAAGATTCCATCAATAACTGCCTATTAGAGCCTTGATCGTACGTCATTCTCTGATGCGATGGCAGATCTAACTCGACAGGCAACATAGCCTCATATCCATAAGCCAAGGAAAATGGAGTATGGTCTGTTGTTGTTTGATGGGATGTTCTGTACGACCAGAGGACTTCAAGCAATTGCTCTTGCCATGCTCCCTTTGCTTCCTCAAGCCTTTTCTTCAGAGTATCCTTTAGCGTTTTATTGACTGCCTTGACTTTTCCATTTGCCTGAGGGTGAGCAACTAAAGAAAGCTCTTCATAATTCCACGTCGCTCGCAAAAATTCGTAAGCAGATCACTATCGAACTACGTGCTATTGTCTGAGAATTTTTCTTAGCAATCCATAGCGACACACAATGTTCTTGAGCACTAAATCCAACACTTTCTTGGTCGTTATGGTTGCAAGTGGCTCAAAATCGGCCCACTTTGTGAAGTAATCAATAGCCACCACGGCGTATATGACGCCGCCTTTCCATGTGGGCAAAGATCCAATAAGGTATATTCCCCATACTGCGAATGGCCACGGACTTTGCATCTGCTTTAGCTCATTAGGGGCTGCTCGTGGAATCTTGGAGAATCTTTGGCACTTATCACACTTTTGAAAAAATTCTATCGAATCTTCATTCATCGTCGGCCACAAGTACCCTTGTCTTAGGATTTTCTTTGATAAGCTCTGCCACCTAGCATGGTCCCCACAAAAGCCTTCATGGACCTCTTTCATTAACTCTTTGGCCTTCTCTTTTGAAATACACCTGAGGAGTGGCATCGAGTACCCCCTTCGATATAGAATTCCATCGCGGCTTGTCCTGACTTTGTTTCTGCCCATAGGTAACACTCCATGCGTCACGTACTCTATGAAAGGTGCCATCCATGTATCCGTCGCCTAAATCACCAAAGAGGTTTCTTCTGCTTTAATGCTTGGTGGGGACAGCCGTTCTACTGGTACTATATTCAGGGTGTCAGCATCCTTGGCACTTGCTAACTTGGCCAAAGCATCAGCGTTTGAATTTTGGTCGCGAGGTACTTGCTGGAGGGTATACTTCTCAAACTGGGCCAAAAAATCTTTTACTTTATTCAGGTAGGCAACCATCTTTAGACCTCAGGCCTGGTATTCTCCACTGATCTGATTGACCACTAACTGAAAGTCACTATAGATTTCAAGTGACTTTATGTGCATGTCTCTGGCTAATCGTAACCCTGCTTCGTTGTTGGACACCGTGAAGTCAAATCTAATCGCACAGTAAAATTGATGCCCTTCAGGCGTTATCAAAATCACTCTGGCTCCAGCGTGATGCTCATTAGAAGAGCTGTCCATGAACAACTTCCCTGAGGGAGCATGGCTTTGAGGTTCAGGCTCTTCTGTCCCTTCAGGTTGCTCGCTGTCTGGGAGCCCAGTGAGTTTTGTGACAAAGTTAGCCAGAACTTGTCCTTTCACCGTTGCTCATGGTAAGTAAGAGATGTCAAACTGCCCAAGTTCAACCGCCCATTTCAATAATCGACTAGCGGCTTCTGGCTTCTGCATAACTTGCCGTAGAGGTTGGTCAGTCAAAACTGTGATTGGGTGAGCTTGGAAGTATGGCCACAACTTTCTAGAACCTAAGATTATGCAGTAGGCTAATTTTTCAATAGGAGGATACCTCAGTTCTGCTCTTATTAGCCTTTTTCTTGCATAATACATGGCTTTTTGCACATTTTCCTCCTCTCTTACTAGAACAGAACTAGCAGCATATTCTATGATCGCCAAGTAGATAAACAGGGTTTCTTTATCAACCGACTTTGATAGAATTGGTGGCTGCAACATGTGCATCTTTAAAGCTTGAAAATCCTGCTCGCACTCCTCCGTCCATTCGAACTTCTTGTTGCCTATAAGTAGATTAAAATATGGGACGCATTTGTCCGTCAATTTGGAGATAAATCTACTTAGAGCAGCAATCCTTTCGGTTAAACTTTGAACATCTTTGATCTTCATTGGCGATTTCATGTCAACCAGTGCTTTGATCTTCTTAGGATTGGCCTCAATTCCTCGTGAGTTTACTATAAATCCCAAGAATTTCCCTGATCCAACTCCAAAGGAACACTTGAGGGGATTCAAATTCATCTAATATTTGTTCAAGACGTTAAAGCATTCTTGGAAGTCTCCTATGTGTCCTTCTACCTTCCTTGACTTAACCAGCATGTCATCAACATATACTTCCATGTTTGTACCGATCATCTCCTTAAACATATGATTGACTAGTCGCTGGTAAGTCGCACCAGCGTTTTTCAAACTAAAGGGCATTACTTTGTAACAGTAAAGCCATGTATCAGTCCCAAAGCTAGTGTGATCCTCATCAGGTGGATGCATACTGATATAATTGTACCCGGAGTATGCATCCATGAATGATAGGATCTCGTGTCCTGTAGTGGCATCGACCAGCTGGTCGATCCTAGGGAGTGGGAAACAATCTTTAGGGCAGGCTTTATTAAGGTATGTGAAATACAACGCACGTTCTCTACTTTCCATTCGACTTGGGAACTAGTATGGGATTAGAGACCCACGATGGATAAAACGCTACCCTGAGGAATCCATTCTCCTTTAGCTTCTCGACTTCTTCTTTTAGATCTTTTGATCTAACTTTGTTGAGCAGCCTTCTTTTCTGTTGTACTGGTGGAAAACTTTTGTCTATGTTCAGGACATGGTTGATAACTGTCGGGTCTATCTTAACCATGTCTTTATGCGACTAGGCAAAGGCTTCCTGGTTCTTCCACAAAAATTCCACCAGTATTTGTTTTTTATGTTGTCTCTAAGTTTTTACCGACTTTCACAACCCTGGTCGGATCTGCTTCATCGAGTTGGACCTCTTCAAGGTCCTCGATGGATCCTACTTCTTCATCATAATCCCCAAAGCAAGGATCCAAATCTCTATCCTCACTTTGGGCAACACCTTATTTGGTGACACAATCACCTGATTGGGCTTGCACTTCATTGGCCATTTGCAACTCTTTTCTGGCATTTTCCCCCGATCCACCTTTCTTTGCCTTAGATATCGAGGCATTGTAGCACTCCCTCGCTTCTTGTTGGTTTCCCAATATGCATCCTACCCCTACATCAGTTGGACATTTCATGGCAAGGTGCCAGACCGAGGTTACAGCTCGCAAGTTAACCAAAATAGGCCTCCCAATTACATCATTATACGCAGAAGGACAATCAACTACTATGAAAGTAGTGAGTAATGTCCTGTTTGTAGGTGCAGTTCCTGTTGTAACTGGGAGCCTAATTGACCCTGTCGGCGCGAGCCCTTCACCAGAGAAACCATATATGGTTTGGTTGCACGACTCTAGGTCCTTGACGGACAACTTCATCCTCTCTAGTGAAGACTTGTACAAAATGTTGACTGAGCTCCCTGTGTCAACTAGCACCCTCTTAACCATCATATTGGCAATCTGGACGTCCACGACCAGCGGATCTAAATGTGGGAATCAGACATGCTGGGCATCATCCTCATAGAAGGTAATCAACTCCTCCTCTGTTTGAGCTTTCTTAGGTGTCCAATCCTGCACACTCATCATCTCGATGTCCTGTTCATGGCTTAAGGTCCGAGCGTATCACTCCCTTGCCTTCCCACTATCTCCAGCAAGGTGTGGGCCCCACAAATGGTGAGTAACGTATTTGCCACAGGAGCTGGCTGCAAAGGTGGTGAGCGTCGACGTGCATGCGCCTGCTCGTTGCCTCCTTGAGCCTTTCGCTGAGATCCTCCTGTGGCTCACACATAGCTCCTTAGGTGTCCCTGTCTGATAAGGAACTCAATCTCTTCCTTCAACAGGTTACACTTATTGGTGTCATGTCCGTAGTCATTGTGAAAATGACAGAATTTTGTTGTATCTCTCTTGGAGATATCCTTCCTTATAGGTGCTGGTCTCTTATAAGGGACATTGGCATTGATCGCTTGGTAGACCTCTGCTCTACTTTCGACAAGAGTCGTATAGTTGGTGAATCTCGGCTCGTATCTATTGCCCTTGGGGCATTTATTTTCGGATGTTGATGGCTCATTGTTTGCCCTTTTTCCACCATTTTTTCCATTTCCATTCCCGTTGCCTTTGTCGTTGCAATTGAGTTTGTCCGACCCGTTGGCGGCTTTGGCGGGATTTTCCTTTATGGTCCCTTTTCTTTCGTAGGCGACTTCCCCTCATTGGCGATTGCATCCTCGAGCTTGATGTATCGATCAAGAAATTCTTGGGTACATTTTACCCCATTCTTTCTTAGGTAGTTCCAGAGGGGAGAATGACGCCTAACCCCAGCAGTTAGGGCCATCATCTTTCCCTCATCACCCACTATTTTGGCTCTAGCCACTGCTCGCATGAAACACTAGATGTATTCTTTCTAGGGCTCTCCCTCCTTTTGGCGTATCTCAACCAGCTGGTTGGCCTCAGTGGGGTGTACGCGACCCGCATAGAATTGTCTGTAAAATTCCTTTACGAACATTTCCCACGATACTATACTAGCAGGAAGGAACTTAAAGAACCACTCTTGAGCAGTGTCAGATAGGGTGGCGGGGAAGATCCTGCAGCAGGCATCATCCGACACCTTCTGAATATCCATTTGTATCTCAAACTTTTTTACATGAGATACTGGGTCCCTGTACCCATCAAAGTTCGGAAGTATTGGCATTTTGAACTTGCTGGGGGTTTGTGCCACAGCAATCCTCAAAACAAACGGAGTGCCTCTCCTCTGATCATACTCAATGTGGAATGTCCGACTCCCGACCAGCTGCTGTACCGCCTGATTTAGAGCATCAATTTGAGTGTGAACCGTGTCTAGAATTACTGGGGCGACTAGTTCTAGAGGAGCGTACTCATCGTGCCTCTCGCACCCGTCGTTGAGCACGTCCCTAAGGTCATCATCTCTGAGCCTTTGTTCGCTAGTCCCCAGCCGATCAAAGACGTTATGTTGTCCGGGCTGCCCCCAGCGTTATGGCTCGCAGACCTATTTTCTCTCGGTGGGAGGTTTCTATCTCCACCTCTTTCCTCACGCCCTCAACCGGCATTCCTCCTGCCAGAATTGGCCTCATTATAGTCATGGCCATCCCAAAACTGCGACTGACTATGGCGCGACCGGCTAGTCACACTGTTTCCTCCTCTGGCTGGCATCTCTCGAGCATCAGGGGGAGGCCTGCATTGGTCGGCGGTCCCCATGCATTATTATGTCGTGGGGGGCCCCTGACCGTAGTGTTATATTATTTTATAATATAATGTTATATTATATTATTTTACAATATAATGTTTTAGATTAAATAAATGTGACATAGAGTGTCACATATTGTAACATACAATAGAGAGTTACATTATTTGGATATATGTGAAATATCCAAACATGTAACATATTTGGTGTTACAAATTCATCGCAAATTTGTAACTCCTAAATATCACCCATTATTTTGTAGATTTGTTGTTACACAATATTGAGATGAATTTCTTAAAGCCATATGAGAAATGGCTGATAGAGATGTGATTTTAACTCTCATATTGTGTATGGAAGTTACAAAATCAAGTGGGAATAAATTGGAACGTTTTGGAAAAAAAACTAAAAAAATTGGTTGCTGAAAATGACCAAGGGTCGCAGCCCTAGTGGCTGACAGCTTCATACAAATTCGGTTTTTATCCAATTTTGAACGTTTCCAATAGCTAAGTAACTCCCAAATCTCTATTTTAATTCCATAAAACATCCTATTAATCATTGGTAACAGCCATGGGGGTTGGTGGAATTTGAAATTCAAAAGGTGTCTCAAAACTCTATAAATAGGAGCCTAATGCTCACTTGTAAGACACAATATTTCGATCCATTAGAGCACTTGGCTAGAAACACCTTGAGGCTTGATAATTCCAGAAAGCATTTCCTATAATCTGTGAGAGATCCCTTAGTGCTTGAGTAAGGGGGAAATAAGCTTTTGGACAAAGGTTTCAAACCTTGTTCAAGTTGGTGATCCCCAACACTCTTCACTTTGGTAGTGTGAGTGAGAGTTGTTTATCTTTTGTTTCTTGTTCCTTTCTTTCATTCTATTTATTTTCATCCTTATATTGTTCTTCTCTATTTACTTGTATTTCTTGTTCAAGAGTTGTAATCTTTTCGTTTCTTTTGTTTCAAACACTTTACTTTATTTGTAACCTTTTGCTTAGAGTTGTATTTTACTATTCTCTTCTTCTTCATCATCTTCTTCATTTTCTTTGTTTATTTGTAATTTTCAGTTATAAAGTTGTAACTCTTTTTAATCAATCATTATTTCTTTGCAATATATTCCATAGAGTTGTAATTTATTATTATTTTCATTGAGGCAAAATACATATTTTCCTAACATTCAAAAGCTTAACCCCATTGTTTGTTTCAATGGAATGTGAGACTATCAAACTCATGAACCAAGACCTAGTAGAGTGGAATAGGTTTCATGGATTCAATTGAACTTGGTTGTAAGACAAGGTAAGTGTAAATTTTATATAATAGTGATGAAATTTTATTTCATGTACTAGCATGTTTTCCAAATGTTGATATATGAATAATTGTGTAAATGTTAACATGTTAATATAATATGAGATACATTGTAACATAGGTTACACATCTATTTGTGAATGTTAAATCCTTAGAAGTGAACTTTTGAGAAGCTCTACATAATCTAGTGATTGTTAATCTTATGTGTATGCTATATGTGAGATAGTAGTACATACATTTGACATGAAAATTATGTTTTGAGAATTTATAAAGCATGATAATTAGGTAGTTTTTGACATGCCTATATATTGATTTTGTGAATCAATAGATATGTGAATAATTGTATGATATTTGTGATATACTTACAATATAATTAGGAGATTCAAAATGCATGCTAATATGATGGATATATGTTGACAAATTATGTGAAATTTCTTTGAGACATAATTATGTTAATATATAAAAGTATATTGATATATACATGAGAATTATCATGATTATTATGGTGTGCCATATAATATGATTATTATGGTGATAATAATATAAATATGTTTTATCCTATATTATTGCAATGTGATGAGTTACCATTTATTTGGTAAATAAAGAGAGTTATTTGAGAAATTAAAATTTCTCATTTAAGTGTTGACCATCTCAACTTATGAGATAAGAAAAGATGAACCTAAAAAGGTTACATCTTTTGATAAGTATCTTGCTATTGCAAGAAATATTGATCAAGGTGGATCCAAAATTATGGGATGACATATTGACCTTTAGGCTTGGAGTCTAAAGTGTGGTCAAAAGAGAAAATATTTGAGAATTATTTAGTGACAATAATTCTCAAATATTCAATGTCTCAATGAGGTGACATTACCAAATTGGAGAAGCAATTTTGAATCTTTATACCAATAATGAATAAGGTTGAAGAGAATTTTATTCATTCTTGTTAAAGATGGTGATATGTTTTAAATTAATCTAAATGAGGAGATAATGTTAAACCAAAGCATTAGAAATCAAAGTGTTTAAATAAATCATTGAGGGTTTATTTTCTTTGATTTAAGTGTTTAAAATTGACATCTTCAAATTGATTTTGACGAGAAAATCAATGGATGTCAAAGTGATGTTTTCAAAAGAATCTCAAAGAGACTCTTAGAAAACGCACAAAAGTTGGTTAAGTGACTTTGAGATTATTTAGTCAACTAAATAAAAAGATTAAGGTGCTAAGAAGTGATAGAGGAGGAGAGTACTTCTCTAATGTATTCAATACATTTTGTGAAGAAAATGGTATAATTCATGAGTGCACCGCACCATATACACAACAACACAATGGTGTTGCCGAAAGGAAAAATAGGACTTATCTAGAGATGATAAATTCTATGTTGGTGTTTTCGAAGTTAAATTTCAACTTATGGGGTGAAGCGCTTTTAACTGCTTGTCACATTCTTAATTGAATACCGATGAAGAAAAATGAGATATCTCAATATGAGTTATGGAAAGGAAGAAAACCCAACATAGGGTACTTCAAAGTGTGGGGGTGTCTTGCATATTGCAAGAAAAACAAACCTAATATAACAAAGTTAGGTTCAAGAGCCATAAAGTGTGCTTTTGTTGGTTATGCCAACAATAGTAAAGCTTATAGGCTATTAGACTTAGAAGTCTAATATTGTGATTGAATCTAGAGAAGTTGAATTCTTTGAGAATATGTTATGTGACAACAATTCTCAAGCTTCAACATCTCTAAAGGAGAATTTGTTATATGAGAACAATTCTGAAGCTTCTACATCTAAAGTTGATTCTCAAGAGGAGAATTCTCAAAAGGATGTAAAGCAACCCTTTGAACCTAGAAGAAGTCAAAGGCTTAAAAATCATAAAAGTCTAGTAGTGGATGAGATAGATTCTCAACAAATTTCATTCTACATGGTAGAAGGAAATAGAGAGGAAGTCATTAGGAAAATTCCTATTGTACTTCTCGTTGAGGATGATCGTAAGACTTACAGAGAAGCTATGCAATCGAAAAATAGTGCATTTTGGAAAGAAGCCATAAATGATGAGATGGATTCCATTCTTTCCAATAACACTTGGGAATTGGTAGACCTCCCACCGGGGTCTAAGCCAATGGGGTGTAAGTGGGTATTTAGGAGAAAATACCACACTGACGGCACTATCCAAACCATTAAAGCTAGATTAGTAGCTAAAGGGTTTAGGCAAAAAGAGGGTATCGATTATTTCGATACCTATGCGCCTGTTGCAAGAACAACTTCTATAAGAATTTTGTTCGCTTTAGCTTCTATACACAACTTGTATGTTCATCAAATAGATGTCAAAACGATATTCCTTAATGGTGACCTCAATGAGGAGGTCTATATGGAACAACCTGAAGGGTTTGTCCTACCAAAATATGAACATAAAGTTTCTAGACTTGTAAAATCCATATATGGATTGAAACAAGCTCCTAAGCAATGGCATGAGAAATTTGATCAAGCCATCATGTCTAATGGGTTTAGACATTACAATGGAGACAAGTGTTTGTATTCCAAAACATGTAAGGGATATGTGATCATTGTTTGGTTATATGTGGATGACATGCTTATTCTAAGTAATAGCAGGAAAGGAATAGAAGAAACGAAGAGGTTTCTATCATCAACCTTCAAGATGAAAGATCTTGGAGAAGCTAGGTATCAAAGTAAAGAAACATAGTGGGGGTTTTGCATTAGGGCAAGCCCACTATGTTGAGAAAGTATTGAATAAATTTATCAATCTCAAGGTTAAAGATGCCAATACTCCATTCGATCATAGTGTAACACTAGAGAAGAATGAAGGAAGAGCGGTGGCTCAATTGGAGTATGCTAGTGCTATAAGGAGTCTAATGTACGCTGCCCAGTGTACTAGACCTGATATAGAATTTGTGGTAAGTAAACTTAGTAGGTTTACAAGTAATCCAAGTGTGGATCACTAGAAGGCAATTGGAAGAGTCCTAGGTTATCTCAAGAAAACCAAATGACTAAGCCTTCACTACTCCAAATTTCCTTCAATCTTAGATGGATATACATATGCAAGCTGGATATCCAATCTTGGGGACAACTTGTCCACAACTGGTTGGGTATTTATACTTGGTGGAGGTGCAATTTCTTGGGGTTCCAAGAGACAAACCTGTATATCTCATTCTACTATGGAAGTAGAGTTTATAGCTCTAGTTGCTACAGACAAAGAGGCTGAATGGTTAAGGGATCTGTTGATAGAGATACCCCTAATCAAAGAGAATGCATCCACTATATCGATACATTGTGATAGCCAAGCAACATTGGCTAGAGCATACAGCGGAGTGTATAATGGGAAGTCTAGACACATTAGTCTAAGACATGGATATGTAAGATAATTGATTCAAAGAGGAGTCATATCAATATCCTATGTGAGAACAAGTGAAAATCTGGCGGATCCTTTCACTAAGCCACTAACGAGGGATTTAGTGGCTACATCATCTCGAGGGATGGGAATTAAACTCCCTAAAGAGATTCACGATTGATGGTAACCTATCTTAACACTAGTTATTTAACTAGTTTTAGGTTCAATAGGTAACAACAAGTCAATCAAGTGAATATTAGTTGTACTCAAAACAAGTCCCATCTGAGATGTTGAGTACTTGTGAGTTACCAAGTTGAGGGTTAAAACCGAAAGGTTTTTAATAGAATTCAGTCTTGTGAAGACAAGTATTTTTTGGTACAAAAATACTGTAAGAATTCTGCCTATATGGACCAAGGGGTGGTGCCGCCTCTCATGAGAATTGAGAGCATTCTCAAGAACGTCCATGAATGGAAAGTGCACATGGCCATTAACGATGCAAAGCGAGACATAGAGGTCTCAAGTGAACATCGCAAAGGTGTGTGTATTATCACTGATTAGTCATCATGAAAAGATGGTTCAATGCCTAGTGCAACCAAATTTTCGACAAATTTTGTGATAATTACACTATAGTAAAGTTCAAGTTGAAAAACACTTTACTTTATGTATCAATGCATTGACTCCTATAAGAGAGAGTTCTTATTTAATCAAGTTGGGGATATGTTAAATTTTTAAATATAATGATTGATTAAATAAGTGTTACAATAGATGACTATTTAATCTAGTGGGGGAATGTTATATTATTTTATAATATAATGTAATATTATATTATTTTATAATATAATGTTTTAGATTAAATAAATGTGACATAGAGTGTCACATATTGTAACATATAATAGAGAGTTACATTATTTGGATATATGTGAAATATCCAAACATGTAACATATTTGGTGTTACAAATTCATCACAAATTGTAACTCCTAAATATCACCCATTATTGTGTAGATTTGTTGTTACATAATATTGAGATGAATTTCTTAAAGCCATATGAGAAATGGCTGATAGAGATGTGATTTTAACTCCCATATTGTGTATGGAAGTTACAAAATTTATTCCCATATTGTGGGAATAAATTGGAACGTTTTGAAAAAAAAACTAAAAAATTGGTTGCTGAAAATGACCAAGGGCCACGACGCTTGTGGCAGATAGCTTCATACAAATTCGGGTTTTATCCAATTTTGAACGTTTCCAACAACCAAGTAACTCCCAAATCTCTATTTTAATTCAATAAAACATCCAATTAATCATTGGTAACAGCCATGGGGGCTGGTGGAATTTGAAATTCAAAAGGTATCTCAAAACTCTATAAATAGGAGCGTAATGCTCACTTGTAAGACACAATATTTCTATCCATTATAGCACTTGGCTAGAAACTCCTTGAGGCTTGATAATTCCATAAAGCATTTCCTATAATCTGTGAGAGATCCCTTAGTGCTTGAGTAAGGGGGAAATAAGCTTTTGGACAAAGGTTTCAAACCTTGTTCAAGTTGGTGATCCCCAACACTCTTCACTTTGGTAGTGTGAGTGAGAGTTGTTTATCTTTTGTTTCTTGTTCCTTTCTTTCATTCTATTGCTTTTCATCCTTATATTGTTCTTCTCTATTTACTTGTATTTCTTGTTCAAGAGTTGTAATCTTTTCTTTTCTTTTGTTTCAAACACTTTACTTTATTTGTAACATTTTGCTTAGAGTTGTATTTTATTATTCTCTTCTTCTTCATCACCTTCTTCATTTTCTTTGTTTATTTGTAATTTTCAGTTATAAAGTTGTAACTCTTTTTAATCAATCATTATTTATTTGTAATATATTGCATAGAGTTGTAATTTATTATTATTTCCATTGAGGCAAAATACATATTTTCCTAACACACAGAGCCTGACTCGTTGTGCCTTCTGTTAGCAGAAGGACACTGCCCCCTGCTCGGTGGATTTGTCTCATCATCCCCTCGGCGTCTATGGCCGTGGGGGGCTGCCCAACCCTATTCTTCTCTGGCGCAGGGGATTGTTGCGACCAGATTGAGAGGGTGGTTGTTGCCCAGGATCCTGAATTGGGACATCCTCCTAAGCCACAGGCGGCTGCTCCGGTCTTTGAGGACTAGCTGGTTGGAGTAGAGGACTCGGATTTGGGGCTCATCTTAGTGGTACATTTGGTGGCTAATCTGGTTGAGAGGTTGGGCCAGCTTGCCCTCGGCCCAACCGTATGGTTGCTTCAAGAGCAGCCGTGGTTTCTCTCTGCCGCTCATTCAACTCGTGACGCTGACGCTCAATCTCCCTCTGTTGTTGCACCAGGTTCTCCGCCACATTCACTTGATTGGCCCTAAGATTGGCCAACTCATCTTGCAACACACTCAGTGTTTTCCTCAGCATTCTTCCTCCTCAAAATCAAAGTGTTGCTCATTTTCAACCACATTTGGAAGAGGTTGAGAGGATGCAGCGCCAGCAGCCTGTCCAACTCTCTTGGATATCTTCGCAATATGATCTTCTTGAAGTTTTGTGTTTAATCTCTCAATGAAAGCACCAAAATATTGACCCTTGATTTGGTCAACGACACGGAGTCAAATAAACAACAAAGAACAAAAAGAAAATCAAGAAGAGAATCAAATCGAAAGAAAGTGACACAAGCAATTTATAGTGGTTCGGCCCCAACTAGATGGTAATGACCTACATCAACTTAGTGTTCTTATTGATATTGAATCCCCAAATTATAATCAAATAACTAGGGTTCTTGAGTTTTACCATTCTTGGGAGTATTACAACTTTCCGTGGATAATCACACTATGCTCTCCTCTATGAATACTCAAGTTAAAAGTTCAAAGTCCCTTCCTTGAGCCCTCTCATTCTTATTTATGGGCTCAAGGGGGTTATATTGGCCAATGGGCCTTAATTACAATTCAGATCAGCGTATCAAGGTAATAAAAAGAAATATAATAAATATAATTATTACAAGATGGCGTATCTCAAAGGAAGTAAATGGAAGCATGCAATCAGACTGGTCGCACTTAACCGCGAGACTTGACAAACCAACAATTATCTGGTCGATGACCGAACAGGATCCCCTCACTCAGAACTGCCACGTGCCAACCACGTGAAAAAAATCCTTGCCATGTTATCCAGAGTCATTTTTGGGTAAACAAATGTCTAGATAAGACTTTCGGTCTTGGACCGACACGAAAATCCTAATCGGGTAAAAATCTCAGAAAATGAAATGAAAAACTATTGCAAATATATTTTGGGAATAAAATACATTCATAAAAATTAATTTTAGGGCATTTTGTGTTAAATGCTTAATTTTACCGAAATGGGGAATTTTATTCCATGAATAGACCTTAGGTTAAATTTTATTGTGTGATTAATTAAATTAAATGTGAGAGACATTTAATTTAATTATTATGTGTTACGTTTTGTTTTTAAAACTTAATAAGAGTGAAAAAAGTTATAGAAAGTCAATTTGGATTTTTCTTCTTAGGAAATATTGATTCACCTTTATTAAAAAAAAATTAAAAAAAATAATATAAATGCATATAAAGGAAGAAGTGGCCGGCCATGTGGGGTATTAAATGGTGTGAACAAAATTAATTAAGTTTTAAATCTCATTTTAAATATTAGGGATAAGGGCAAGTGGATATTAAAAATACTCAAGTGTTTTAGGATATTTTAGAGTAGTCTAAACCCTTCTAACCCCACCCCCCCCCCCCCCCCCCCCCCCCAAAAAAATCCGACCCTCTCTCTCTCACAATCACTCTGATCTTATTTGAAAACTCTCTATCAATTTTTCTCTCCATCTTCAACCTCAAGAATACTAAGAAGGCTTGGAAGCTAAGCCTTGGTCTAGAAAGGGTTTCCCTAAGGTAAAGTTTAAAAAAAAATTGACTCTTGTAAAGTTTTAACCATAGATTTTTCAATAGTTGATTATATATGTTGTTGGGGGAGTTGGTTAAGGTTTTGAAAGGGTTTTGAAGGAGCCAGAGCTAATAAGAAGATCCAAACCTTAAGCAAGAATAACAAGAGGTAAAAAGTTTACTTTTATGGTTGTTATTGTATGGTTTTTAGTTTTAAGTGTTATTTTGTATATTTAATGCTTAAAGTTTCTTTGGTGATGTAATAAGGTTATGGTAGTTGATTTAGAATTTTTATGATGCTTGTGTGTGGATTTTTGAAAATATGGACCAAAACCCCAAGGGTTTTGTAGGAAACCCTAAAACAAAATACATGTTTTGAGCAGTGACTTATGAGGGGTCAGGCATCCACTGTATATTGATTTTGTAAACTTTAATTGTACTGTGATTTTTTTGAGATTGAGTACATAAATTTGAGCTTTTGAAACACTAAAAAATGTTTAAAAATGAGTGAGTTATGCTATTTCAAAGTTTAGGTAAAAAACTATTTTTTTCGTATTCTTAATTTTGGGACCAAGTTTGGACAGACACTGTATAGGGCAAATGAACCCATTTTTTTTCTAAATTTGGTGGAAATATTATTGGCATAACCTAGTATTCCACTCTAAAATTTGGTAATAAAATATTGAACGGTTTGAAAGTTATTAAGTGTCAAAGTTTGGAAGAAATAAGGACTTGAAAATATGGTCATTTTTACCTCATTATTGGAAAATAATTTCACCAATAAAAAATGCTCATTTTGACCCAATATTGTACAAAGACCTAAATGGCATACCAAAAATGGAATTGGGAAATTTTGGTAACAATTGGGTAAGTAAATTTCATGTTATGACCTAACAAAGTATGTAGTAAAAAATGTGGAAAATATGGTTTTCACACTTACTGTAAAAATGAGATTTTGGAACTTAAGGTAAAAAGTGATAGTTTGCTTATTTCAAGATAAAACCTTGGTATGTCTTGAAAACATATTTTGACCTAAAATACCACTATAAGTTTAGTGGGAATTATTTTTATTAAAGAATTTTTATTCTTTCTAAAAATAAAAGAATTTATTTATTAATAAGTTAATAAATTAAAAGAGGGTTTAAAACCCTATATTTTGAGAAAATAATTGAGTGAATTATTTTTCTAGTAAGTAAACTTGATTATCGGAAAGATTAACTAGTCAAGATGGGAAATTTTAACGGTTTTCCTAATTAATTCAGACAAATTAGGCAATTTTCTTAAAACGGTTTTCAGAGAATAAAACCTTAAGAAAAATAAAAGAAAAATTAAGAGTTTATTTTCATTAAAAATAATTAAGGAATTAATTACTATTTTCTTGATATAATACCGGCTAAAATCTTCCATATATTTAACCGACTTGTTGAAAATACGGGTTAATAGCGATGCATTTAAAGAATAAGATTTTTAGCGGATTGTGGGAAAATACTATTGTGATACCCGAGCCTAGGTATCGAGACCATAGGATAGGTCTCCGAGAGACATAGGGTTTAGTCTCAAATATTTTTGTATGAATTTCCTTAATGGGTTTAAAACCAAATAAGGATCATTAATCCTTATAATTAACTTTTAAAATGACCAAACTGCCCAAAACAATAACATACATTAATTCATAAACACCATATTTCATACATGCCTTTATAATAATCCTAACATATTTCTATCATTTTTCCTTTTATGCATATCATGATTCATTGGTACATAAAATCATATACATCCTATCATGTTTTTACAATCATCATTATTTCAAAACATACAAGAAAACAAACATGATTGAACTTTTTACCCCTAGGCCTAAACATTTAAGATCCACCAGAAAACATCACAAAAATTCTCATCTACCTTCACAAAAACCTAGTATGCATCTATCATCATTTTTGCATAAATCAATGATCTAAAACAATCATAGCAACATAAACATAAAATATAATCCTCATATAAACCCCATCAAATCCATTTTCCTCAATCATTCCCATGAGCCCATTTAACAAAACATATTTCTTAAAAATACAAATCATAATCACCTCATCACCAACCTACAATAATCAAACCATTAACACCACCATAAACAACCTCAAAGATAAACCCATCAAAACTAATATATAGGCTAAGAAAAACCATTACCTCTCTTGATTGTTGAATCAAGAACACTCTATCAAGAAAACCTTGTCACCTATAGAGGATTTCCAAACACCATACATCCAAAGAAAGAAACCACAAAATCAACCTTAGATTAGAGATGAGGAGAAGATCCAAATGCACATATGTGAAACACTAATAGATAGATTCTTACCTAGGGTTCGAAACCCTCTTCTTCTTCTCCTTCTCTTTCTTTTCTTCTTCCCTTCTTCTTCTCTCTAGAAATGGCAGCCCTTCACACCACTCCCTCTCTCTCTAACCTCTCTATATGTCACTGCCAAATGGCCTATTTTCTTCATAATCTCCTTTTTAATTCCCATTTCCATAAAGCCATCACCAAAAGGAAATGGTAAGTTTCCTTTCTTCTCTATTTTCTTTTAATTTTCTTTTATGATAATTGATTGGAATAATGGTGATTTCCCCAAATTGATTATCCTTATCCAATATAGTTTTATTCTCCTTAAAAAAAAAAAGGAAAAAAATATCAATTAATCCCCAAATTTTCTACACGCCACCTACTTGCCCCTTTTTGTATTTTTTTATTTTTTTTTCCTTTCATTTAAATTAAATCAATCAATTAAATATAATATATGGTAATTTAAAATGTGTACAAAATCCACACATGTGCACCTTATTGCCATATACTTGCACACACTAGATCACTAGGGTGCATCACTATCTACCATGCACCTTAGTGCATTCAACCAAATCTCACATAATCACATCAATTGTCACACTTATTTAAAATGTAACACTAATAGTAAACTAAACATGTTACACAATTATTCACTTATTAAAATAAATAACCAAACAAAGAATTAACAAATTTAAATTCAAAAAGATTATACCAAACAATTGTAACAATTAAATAAAATAACAAACAATCAAATAAAACAAACAACTAAATAAAATAAACAACATTTAAATAAAACAATTCACCACACTTAACATTTAAATAAAAAAAAATCACAAAATTTAATAATCTAAAAAAAAAAAATTTGGTGCACTACAGTATGTTTCACCACAAAAGCCAATATATAACAGCTACGAGCAGTTAAATAGGCTATTTGATTTAGTTAAGTTCTTAGACATTCTAGAAAGAGTTTCAGACTAGAATAAACAACTAGCATCTCATTGCGAAAGCAATGGAGATACAACTATTCTTGAAGAACTAGAAACCATGAGAGGGTCAAGCACATGAAATGAAGTATCATTGAATACGAGACAGTTTTACATAATTGATGCAATAATCTTGAAGATAACTTCAAAATAATTTCTTACAAAATTGTTATAAAGATTTTGTTAGAAAAAATCAATGAGGAGAATATGATTGACATATTAAAAGAGATACACTCAATTTTCTTTAAGGCAATTGGGATATTGTTGGGAATAGTGCCCTTAAAGAAATTATAGTTGACAAATGTTTTAAATGAAATAAATAATTGAATTAAATTATTATATATATAGACTATGTCCGATATTATATGATAATATTAAGTGAATGTTAGAAAATTCCAAAGTTTGTCTACGTGGTATGGGAGGATTGAGATTAAGATAATAAACTTAAATAGTTCGCAGTAAAATAAAGTTATGGAATCTTTAGATTAATTACTGCTAGTACGGTCCACAAGTATTATAAATACATGTGACCTAGATCCAGGTCACTAATGTAGTAGGACATTTTAGTGTAGGAACTTTGCATGTTGAGAGTATGTAAAACTGGACCAGATGTGATTTGTTAATACTTGTTTAAACATTGTTTCATAATATTAATCAAACAAATCAAACGATGATCATATACACGATAATCTTAATCCTGAGGTCGCTATGAACTCCTACATATGTCATCTGATCCTTTGATTCATGCGTTAAGGTTTGTCAGAGTGATCAGGCTAAGAACAATTATTTTGGGGACTCAATGATATATATGGTCAGGGATGTAGTTTAATAGATATGGAATCTATACCTACATATAGATTGACTAATGGTTCCCTATTGGGTTAGCTTTCGGAACTGAAAAGGTTATGAGCGCTCACGTCGCAAACTTCTTGTGCCACAACTTTCACTAGTAAAGTCAACGGTACTCTTGGAACAAGATATAACAAAAATGATAAAACAGTAATTTTATTCCTTTTTAATTATGAACCATTAATAGAGGATTAACATTGTATGTAATGATTATATCAATGGACACTTTATTCTTTAATAAAGTACTCAGTAAATATATGTCTACAATTATCAAGAGTTCAATATCATATTTTTAGTAGAGTAATCATGAGATTAATAAATATGATTATTTAATGAAAGAGCTTTGATTAATAATGTAATATTTATTGGAGCTTGATATTATAGGTCCATAGGTCCTCTGGGTGGCTCTATCAATACCATATCAAGGTAAAAGTTTATACAAGGGTATAAATGTAATTTGAGAATTTGAGAATAATTTTATTCTTTGGGTCAAATATGCAATTATATGATAATTAAGGTTGAATAATTAATTAATAATTAATTGTTAATTTGTGAAAATATATTTATTAATTTAAATATGTAAATTTTGAATTCATATATATAATTAATTAAATAAAATTTTGAAATTAATTATTTGATTGAGAGAAAATAAAATTGGTAAGTCAAAAAACATAGTTTTTTATTTATTTAATTTTAAAAGATGATTATAATGATGATCATCAATTTGAATTTTGAATTTTGAATTGAAAATTTAAATTTTGAAAAATGGTTGTCATCTTTTCCTTAAAAATATTAAAACCTTATTTTGTGGGAGAATGATTTTAATTAAATAATTAAATAAAAGAAAAATACAAAATCTCTGAAAAGGGAATAGTTGTACATGCGTGACACAGTCCAAGGACTGTGCCATGCGTGTACCATATATACAGATGTTGTATCTCTATAGTTTTTATTTTATTTATTTAATTATTTAATTATTTGAAAATAGTTTTTCAAATTTGGTAAGTTAGATGTTTGCCTAAATAAATTCCTATCATCATTATGATATTATAATTATATTACTATTATTATTAGGAATAATAAGGTAATATTAATCTCTATATATATGGTATAGAAGAATAAGAGAAAAATAATCACAAACAACACGATAGAAAACACAAAACATTCAGAGCTTTTTGTCAGACAAAAAGTCTGTCTTTCTTTCTTCTTCTTTATTCTAGTCGTATTATACCATGATCCAATTTCTCATGTCTTGAGAAATACTTGTGATTCCTAAAATTACAAACTCATGTTCTTTATGTGCCCACACACATCTTCAGGTGTAGAGAACACTCCGAAAGATCGTTGTTTGAGTACTCAAGGCTTTGGATAGGAAGATCATTTATAATACGAAAAGACTCAAGGAGACTTGATAGGCTTCAAGAGGTAAAAGTTCATGTTCTTGATTATTTATATTTATATGTTGTATATAAATATATTGTATATTTATATACATATATTTGTTGCATGATTAATAGTATTGTATGATAATGTTTCTGGATTGTTTTCTTGGTCATATAAATTGATTATACGATTAATGATTTTTTTTTATTATTGTTGTTCTATTATTCAAATAAAAAAATGGGTCCACCACGCAAAGAGTTTTCGCTGCATGCTCTGAAAGTTTTCCAACAATTGGTCCCAGAACAGGTCATTAATCTATACATATTATTAATTGCTATGTGGGGTAATATGCATTTTTATATTATATGTGATATATGTTTGAATGTATGGATGCTTAGTTTTATGATGATAGATTCATAAGGGTTGTTTAATATGGTGCTTTTTTGGTTTAGGAATTGTTCTAAAAATTTCTAGATGAAATGTGTAAGCCAAATTGGGCCATATGATTTTTGTAATTTTTTGTTTAAAAATTCTTGGTATAAAATTCTGTTGTGAGCCCCGAACTCAAGCCCGAGCCCTAGCTGGTGCCTGCTGCCCGCCCTGTGCGTCCAGTCGCGCCCCTGTGCGCTGCAGCACCAACCAGTAACGCCTCTGCACTTCAGCCCCACCCTTGTGCGTGCATGCCTACTTTCCAGCCAGTCGCGCCCCTACGCATCTCAGCCGCAGCCAGTCGCTCCTCTAGACGTCAGACCACCCTCACAAACCCTAGTGTGTTGTTACCATAATTAAATTTTAATTATTCATTTAATTAAAATTTTAATTATTCATTTGATTAAAAATCAGAAATTTGAATCAAAATGGTTTTAATTTGGAAATTTCTTTAAATAGAAATAATGGGATTATTTACCTTAATGAAAAATGTTTTAATTGTTTTCTTCCCTAATTAAAATTGTTTTAATTAAAATTATCTTGAATTTTAATTTATTAAAATTAAATTGTTTAATTTTATTTTTGAATTAAAATTACCCAAAGTCAAATTGGGCCTTAGAAACTTTTGGGTGTTAAAACTTTGGATAGGAAGATCGTTTATAATACAAAAAGACTCAAGAGCACTTGATAGGCTTCAAGAGGAAAAAGTTCATGTTCTTGATTTTTTGTATTTATATGTTGTATATAAATATATTGTATATTTATACACATATATTTGTTGCATGATTAATAGTATTATATGATAATGTTTCTGGATTGTTTTCTTTGTCATATAAATTGTTTATATGATTAATGAAATTTTTTTATTGTTGTTCTATTATTAAAATAACAAAATGGCTTCACCACGCAAAGAGTTTTCGCTGCGTGCTCTGAAAGTTTTCCAACACATGTCAGTAATCAGCTTCTTTTTCTCAACTTCAGACTGTTTGAGCTAATCAGCAAGTTTCCCCTCCATCCGAGCTACCTTGAGAGTCAACTTGGTCACTTCCTGCTATTTGAACTCCACGATACTATGGAGAGTGCTGATCTCTTCATCTTTCAAAGCAATGTCCGCATCCCTAGAGCCAAGAATGTGCCTAAGGTCCAGCACCTCCTGTCGAACGACTTCAAGTTCAAAACGAAGGTTGGAAAATGTAGAGGTATATCCTACAGACCTATCACGAACATGGGAGACCAACATCAACACCTGCAAAAAAACATAGAAGTGTTAGATTACATCAACACACAAACTAACCAAACAAAAAGAAAACTTTAGAGGACTCACACTCTGAAAGTCAATGAGTGACTTCATGAGAATGGTGTTCAAGTCCTCATTCTTAATCCCATTAAAGGTCATTGTCTTCTGCTCCAAATGGGACGCCTGGTCCATAATGGCACCTAAATTCTGTATGGCAGACTGGTGTGGCCCAGATAAAGGAACAAGCGCAGAGGAGGAGGCACCTACATCAGTAATACTGGGAGGAACCAGCATGGGCAAGGATGGATCTATCTATGGAACAGGACTAGATGCCAATGGAGCCGAAGGAGGCCCCTCAGGAGGGACCTCCATTATTGGCACAGGCTCAACCCTGGCCCTCTTTGTCGCTCAGATGGAAGGGCTAGTCTCAGTTGGAGTCGACCTTTGTTGGGTGTGAACAAAGTCAAACATATCTGAGCCTGCAAAAGAAGATCAAATATTAGCAAGATATAAAACACAGACGAAACATAAAGTAAAGATTATAACAGTGTCAAACCTTTTGAATGAGACTCGGGTTCGAACGTGGCTTCATCAAAGTCATCTGAAGCAAGCAGTGAGTGTGTGGATGCACCCACCTCATCACCCTCCAGTCCAGCTAACACGGGCGAAGAGGGTACCTCCTCGATATTAATAGGCCCCGGGGAGTCTATTGCATTCAAGGGCTTGGTACCATCTTCATTTGAAACATCAGTGACATTAGAAGGAAACAACCCGACCTTCCTAAGGTTCTTTGAAGTTTCGAGAACCTTGACATTCTTCTCCTTAGGGGTCATGGCAATCAATGCCTTAGCCCTAACATTCATTACCCGGGTCAGGAGTTGTTTATGAAAAGGCTCAACGTGCTTAAACTTGGAGTAGTTGGCCTCTTTATCCTTACTGAAGAAATAGTTGTCGGCATATCTAAACACTTTTCTATTTCTAGAGATCTCTTCCAAGAAGGTGTCAGTACCCTTGCTCGTATAATGATGGAAGTGGAAGTACCCTGAGTTGTGTTGAGAAAGGTTTGTCTTCAAATCAAATAAGTAGTGGATCTCATGAGGTAATGAAGCAACCAATTTTCTACGATGATAGATAATGTACAACACAGATAACATAGAGATAGCGTTGGGTGCCAACTGAGAAGGACTAATACCAAAACAATCTGCCACGCTCCGGAAATACGGATAAAGAGGAAGTAGGGTGCCAGACTTAATGGCAAAGCGTGTCCAAGTGAACATACCCAAAGTGGGGTCCTCAGCTCTATCATTCGGACCAAGGATAGTAATGGAAATGCTAGAAAGGTTGAAGGCCTTCCTTAAGTTCTTTACCTTCTCTTCAGTCATGTCAGAGGCAACCCCTTTGAACCAAACCACCTCATAATCAACAGGGTGAGGATTCTCAACCGGTTTCCATATGATCTCACTGGCAAAGTTGGCCCCAGAATCTTATGAATGGAACTCTTTTTGTCTTCTCTCCATCTATTGCGTAGCTGGCAAGACTGTCTTACTCTTGGGAGAAGGGCGAGCCACCTTAGGCCAGAACCTATGAATAGAACACTCCTGAGGATGAGTAGCTTGGCGATGAGAGCACTTGATATGTTCTCACTGAGAACAAGAGTGATGGGGAACTCGACTGTTATCTTGGTTCAAAGGGCGTTGCAAGGAGTCTCGCTGACCAAACAGGCTTTGCTAAGAAGAATGACTTCGCTAAGATGTACCCTGAGAGCCGCAAGGAGTACTATGCAGAGAAGAGATCTGAGAAGAGTCGGGCAAAGAGCCTTGAGTGATGTGCCTGGCAGTGTCAGGATTATCTCCGGAAGGTTGCCGAGTTGTCTATTTTACTCTCGCCACTGGACTACACCTTTTCAAGAAATCTTCATCACTGAATAAATATAGAGCTGAATGGGGGAGAGTCCTTTACACCCATTCCAACAACACTTGGGGAGTACGCTCGCTCAAAGACTTTTCAGACGAAGAGGAGCTTGACATCTGCAATAAAGAAATGGCAAAAAGTAAAGTTAGTTTATTGACGTAATGAAGCTCCCTACCACAAACCATATAGGGCAGTAGTTGGGGGCATATGCAGTACTAAGGAGCAAAAGTGAAGAAATCAAAGAAAAATAAATTAGGGTCCCAGGTGGTCGACCTATGATTGGGTCGACCACCCTAGATCTTGGACCCCTGGGAATCGCCCAAGGAATATGGTGGTTGACCTATGCTAAGGGTTGGGCCGACCACCCAGGCCTGGGTACCCTGGAAATTTCCCATGACATGGGAAATGTAGTCTAGACTTGGATTTGTAACCCTGGGAGTTGGCTATGCCTGGATTTGTATCCCTAGAAATCGCCTATGCCTAGATGTGAAGCCCTGAAAATTGCCCAACCCTTATTTTTATAAACCTGGAAATCTTCCAGGCCAGGAAAACTTAAGGGTGGTCAGCCTAGGGTTTTACAAGTGTAGAAATCGCCCAGGCTAGTGAATCTGAAGACATTAAGCCTACTGACCTCTTACTGATTATGTAACAGCCCCTGGGTACTATAAATAAAGGACCTAAGGCTTCATTTTTGGGGAACTCTTTTTTTGGACTTTTTAGATCGATCTTTTGGATGAACTTGTGAGGAGTGAACTCTGAGTTGATCTTTGTAATTTTCTATCAAGCAATTCAATACTAAAGACTAAGTGGTTTAGGTTATTACTGTTCATAAGAACAAGGTTGAACCACTATAAACACATGTGTGTTTTTGTTTAGATATGTGTACTCTATCGTATATTATATTCATTCCGCTCAAAAGGTGTCATATATTGTACATACATACGACCATTGGACAATTTCACAGGTCAACATTTTGGTGCTTTCATTGAGAGATGAACTCAAGGAATACACTTTCATCAGTTTTACGATGCCTCCTCCAAAATCCAATCAGACAAAGAAGGCGACTCCCAGGGATTCCACCACTCAGGATCCCATCGATCCCACTAATGAACCTCAAGTGGGGGTTAGAGATCAACCTAATGGGGAAGATCCACAAGATGCTCACCAGGAGGAGATGGCGCAATTTCTGGTGAGGCAGGAGGCCTTTGCTGCAGACATTTCTCCCCAGAGGGCGACTATGGAATGACAACAGCAATAGATAGATGAGCAGGTCTAGAGGATGATCCAGAGGTAGCAGGAAGCTGACCGGAGGCACTAGGAGGCTATTGTGAGCATGGAGGGGCTACCCAGTTAGCCCGAGCTAATGCTGAAGCTGCTACTCAAGAGGTGAGGGAGGCTCATGCCAAAGCAACAGGGATGCAAGACAGCAGTAACAGGGAGTCCCAAGGGAGGATTCGAACCCCAAGGACGCTCTCATAGCCACTTTCCTAGAGGCAAGATGAGGAGGCGCAGTCTAAGACCGCCTCCTCCATTACTAAGAAGAATAACACTTAAACTCGGAGGAAGAGAGTTACCAACCCGAAGGCCCCTACCCAGGGGGACAGACTAAATGACACTAGGGAGGAAGGTCAGACATCTGAGAGGTGGGACAGGAATGGAAATGGTCGCTCAAAGTCTCAAACTCATGTAGGAGGAGAGGCTCGAGGGTAGGGTCACACCGACAAGGGCAAGGCAGACCTACCACCCCTACGCCCTCAGTCTTGCAACGGAAAATAACAAATGAACAACACCAATACTATGTTTGATAGGCTTAGAAAAGATGCACAACCTCTGGATCTGAGAAGGTCATCAACCGGAGGACCAGCGCTCAAGAGGGGGTACCACGGACCTCTACTCCGCCTGATGCAGTGATCCCACTAGCAATGCAGCTCAAATAGATGCACTCAGCATGGATATTCAAGGCCTGACAAAGAAACCTTATGACATCAAGTTGGCTCATAAAAGTTGGAGTTCCTTCAGCACCAAGATCTAAGCTGCTCAACCACCACCAAAATACAAGACCCTGAAACTTCCAATATGACACATTAGAAAGTTTAAGGATCAGATTTAGTTACTCAATGTGGAGAATAATTATAGGTGCAGGGTATTCCCTACCACTCTCTCTGACTCAGCTCAGAAATGGTATTGGAAATTCAAACCTGAATCCATCACATCCTGGGAGTAGTTCAAGAAGGAATTTTGCAAAGTCTTCAGTGCCGGACAGATTCAACCAGTTTATGCCAATCAGCTAGCTGACATCAAGCAAGGGAAGGATGAATCCCTTATGGACTACATCCAAAGATTCATGAGAGAGGCAAACCGAGTGTCCATAGTAGGAGATGAGGGGAAGCTCATTGCCATCTCGGCAGGAATAATTTATTGATGTCCCTCGTAGAATAGCATACATAGGAACCCCATCAACACCTTGCAGGAGTTCCTGGACCGAGCAGACAAATACATGAAGCTAGATGACACTATCATGAAGGAAGAAAAAGGCATAAACCATCCAACCACTACCAAGACAGACAAGAATGGTGCAAACCTTCAAGGTAGCAATGGGGGCAACTGTACAAAGAGGAGTACCTTAGGGGCCGAGCAGGGTGGAGAAAAGAAAGCTAAATTAACACCAGCCGACAAACAGCCTAAGCATCAACCCTACCAGCCCAGGTTCACCAATTATACCATCCTAACTACATCAAGGGCTAAGATTTACTTGGCAACATACCAGGAGGTACCATACCAAAAGCCACCACCCTTACGTTCAGAAGGAAAGAAGGACAATAATATGTTTTTTCGTTTCCACAATGATTATGGGCACGACACAAACGAATGAAAACAGTTGAAGGATGATATAGAGTTTCTCCTCTGATCAGGAAAACTCTCGAGGTACCAAGTGAAGACCGAAACCCCAAGCAGGATTCAAGAATTCTGAAGGTAGAGGAGTCCACCATTGGAGCCAGCGGAAGTGGACTTCACATGAATACCATGTGTGGGGAGCCCCACATAGCAGGCAACGGTAACAATGCCCATGAGCGATATGCAAGGACCCTAAGACAAGAGGTAGGGGAGTCTCCTGATGCATGGCAGTCGATGAACGATCTCCAAGAAATCCAAAGTATGAAAATGAAACTCTCACTTTCACGGAGGATGACGCCAGGCACGTGAGGTACCCCCACAATGACCCTCTAGTCCTTAACATTCAAATTGCCAATCCCGAGAGAAGAGATGCTTGGTGGATATGAGGAGCTCAATAGATATCATCTACAAATCATCCCTTAAGAAGATGAAGCTCATGGTCAAGGACCTGACACCGTGTTCCCAACTGATATATGGGTTCACGGGAGAATGCCTAGCACCAAAAGGAACTATCAGACTACCAAGAATAGTGGGGGATGCCCCCAGGCATGAGACTGTGATGACAGAGTACCTGGTGGTAGATTGTTCATCAGCTTACAATGTAGTGCTCGGAGACCCCTCCTGATGGCATTACACGCAGCAGTGTCTATCTGGCATCTGTCTATGAAGTTCCCCACAAGTGCAGGCCAAGGATGCGTACAGGGTAACCAAAGGGAGGCATAAGAATGATATAATGCATCAGTGGACAAGGCAAAGAAAGGACCATGCATAAACAACATGGTAGTAACCTATTGCGAAGGGAATGAAGGAACCGCTGAGGTTATCAACATGGAAGTTGACAGTGAAAGAAACACTCTACTGGAGTTGGGGGCTCCTTTTAACGAAGATTTTTCATTATAAAAAGTTTCCCAAAGTGAGGGAAACGACATCGATCCTCGCTTTGGGGATGACATCATAGGGGTAGGACAAGTCGAAGATCTTGACGAAGCCCAACTAGATGAGGAGAACCTGACTAGAGTAATTAAAGTCGAGAAGGAGATAAAGGTGGAAATTAAGGCACGGTTGGTAGAATTTTTTAAGAAGAACCAAAACGTCTTTGCCTAGTCACATAAGGACATGGTTGGTATTTCTCCATCCGTGATAAGCCATGTCCTCACTGTGGATAAGAACTACCCAATGATGCAACAAAAGAGGAGACTGATTGACAAAGTTTGATCTCAAGCCCTGAAGAAGGAGGTCGAGTGGCTCATGGAAAATGATTTTATATGGGAGGCCTACTACCCGGATTGGGTATCAAACCCCGTGCTGGTCCCAAAGCCAAATGGGAAGTGGAGGACATACGTGGACTTCACAGATCTGAACAAGGCCTGCCCCAAAGACTGCTTCCCACTACCCAGAATAGATCAACTAGTCAATGCAACCGCAGGACATGAAATACTCTCATTCATGGATGCATACTCTTGGTATAATCAAATAAGTATGCACCCTCCCGACGAGGAACATACTAGCTTCCAGACAGACAAGGGATTGTACTGTTATAAGGTGATGTCATTCGACTTGAAGAACGCAGGAGCCACCTACCAACGTTTAGTGAATGGCATGTTCCGAGACTTGATCGGCCAAAATATGGAGGTATATGTCGATGACATGTTGATCATGTCCAAAGAAGCTGAAGGGCATGTTCAAAACTTGGAGGAATGCTTTGCTATAATTAGATAGTATAGCTTGAAGTTAAACCCTCTGAAGTGCTCGTTTGGAGTTGGTTCTAGTAAATTTCTCGGATACATAGTCAATTCACATAGAATCGAGGTTAACCCCGAGAATATCAAAGCATTGATCGACATGAAGCCACCTACCATAACCAAAGAAGTGCAAAGCTTAACACAGAGTGTGTTAGGAAAAATGTATTTTCCTCAATGGAAATTGGTAAGAAAATACAACTCTAGACAAAATATTACAAATAAATATTGATTGATTAAATAAAGTGTTACAACTCTATAACTGAAAATACAAATAAATAAGAGAAGTATTAGAAGAAGAGAATGGTGAAATACAACTCTAAGCAAAAGATACAAATAAAGCAAAAGTGTTTATAACAAAAGAAAAGAAAAGATTACAACTCTAAACAAGAAATACAAGTAAATAGAGAATAAGAATATAAAGATGAACAACTATAGAATAAAAGAAAAGAACAAGTAACAAAACATAAACAACTCTCACTCACACTACCAAAGTGAAGAGTGCTGGGGATTACCAACTTGAACAAGGTTTGAAACCTTTGTCCAAAAATTTATTTCCCCCTAACTCAAGCACTAAGGGATCTCTCACAGATTTTGGAAATGCTTTCTTGAATAATCAAGCCTGAAGGTGTTTTCTAGCCAAGTGCTCTAATCGATAGAAAAGTTGTGTCTTTCAAGTGAGCAATAGGCTCCTATTTATAGAGTTTAGAGATACCTTTGAATTTCAAATTCCACCAACCCCCATGGCTGTTACCAATGATTAATTGTATGTTGATGGAATTAAAAATGAGATTTGGGAGTTATTTGGATTTTTGGAGCCGTTCAAAAAGAGTTGGAAAAACTAAAAATCTTGTCAGATTTTCATCTGTGGCTGCGGCCACTGCTCTCTGTCTCACAAGCTGCGGCCACCAACATTCTGTGGCCGCGGCCACTAACCAATTTCAACACATGAATTTGTGCTGTTTTTCCAAACGGTTTCAAACCCTCCCAATTGATTTTGTAACCCCCAAAACACATTATTGGGGTTAAAATCATATCTCTAACAACCATTTCACATATGGCTTTTATGAAATTCATCTCAATATTGTGTAACAACAAATTTGCATAATAAAGGGTAATATTTGGAAGTTACAAATTTGTAGCTGAATTTGTAACACCAAATATGTTACATATTTGGATATTTCTCATATATCTAAATATTGTAACTCTCTATTATATGTTACAATATGTGACACTCTTTGTCACATTTATTTAATCTAAAACATTATATTATAAAATAATATAATATTACATTATATTATAAAATAATATAATATTACATTATATTATAAAATAATAAAACATTCCCCCAGTAGATTAAATAGTTATCTATTGCAACACTTGTTTAATCAATCATTATATTTTAAAATATAACATATCCCCCACTTGATTAAATAAGAACTCTCTATTATAGGAGTCACTGCATTGGTGCATAAAATAAAGTGTTTTTCAACTTGAACTTTATTATAGTGTAATTATCACAAAATTTGTTGAAAATTTGGTTGCACTAGGCATTGAACCAATTTTCATGATAACAAATCGGTGATAACACACACACCTTTGCGATGTTCACTTAAGACCTCTCTATCTCGCTTTGCACCATTAATGGCCATGTGCACTTTCCATTCATGGACGTTCTTGAGAATACTCATAACTCTCATGAGAGGCGGCACCACCCCTAGGTCCATATATGTAGAATTCTTACAGTATTTTGTTACCAAAAATACTTGTCTTCATAAGACTGAATTCTATTAAAAAAAACCTTTCGACTTTAACCCTCGACTTGGTAACTCGCAAGTACTCAACGTCTCAGATGAGACTTGTTTTGAGTACAACTAATATTCACTTGATTGACTTTTTGTTACCTATTGAACCTAACACTAGTTGAATAACTAATGTTAAGATAGGTTATCATCAATCATGAATCTCTTTAGGGAGTTTAAGTCTCATCCCTCGAGATGATGTAGCCACTAAATCCCTCGTTAGTGGCTTAGTGAAAGCATCCACCGGATTTTCACTTGTTCTCACATAGGATATTAAGATGACTCCTCTTTGAATTAATTCTCTTACATATCCATGTCTTAGACTAATGTGTCTAGACTTCCCATTATACACTTCGATGTATGCTCTAGCCAATGTCGCATGGCTATCACTATTTATCGATATAGTGGATACATTCTCTTTGATTAGGGGTGTCTCTATTAATAGATCCCTTAACCATTCGACCTCTTTGTCGATAGCAGCTAGAGCTATAAACAATGCTTCCATATTAGAATGAGATATACAGGTTTTTTTCTTGGAACCCCAAGAAATTACACCTCCACCAAGTGTGAATACCCAACTAGTTGTGGACAAGCTGTCCCCAAGATTGGATATCCAGCTTGCATCTATATATCCTTCTAAGATTGAAGGAAATTTGGAGTAGTGAAGGCTTAGTCCTTTGGTTTTCTTGAGATAACCTAGGACTCTTCCAATAGCCTTCCAATGATCCACACTTGGATTACTTGTAAACCTACTAAGTTTACTCACCGCAAATGCTATATCAGGTTCAGTACATTGGGCAGCATACATTAGGCTCTCTATAGCACTAGCGTACTCCAATTGAGCCACCGCTCTTCCTTCATTCTTCTCTAGTTTTACACTATGATCGAATGGAGTATTGGCATCTTTAACCTTGAGATGGTTAAATTTGTTCAATACTCTCTCAAGATAGTGGGCTTGCCCTAACGGAAAACCCCCACTATGTTTCTTTACTTTGATACCAAGTATGGTGTCAACTTCTCCAAGATCTTTCATCTTGAAGGTTGATGATAGAAACCTCTTCGTTTCTTCTATCCCTTTCATGCTATCACTTAGAATAAGCATGTCATCCACATATAAGCAAACAATGATCACATATCCCTTACAAGTTTTGGAATACAAACACATATCTCCATTGTTATGTCTAAACCCATTAGACATGATGGCTTAATCAAATTTCTCATGCCATTTCTTAGGATCTTGTTTCAATCCATATAAGGATTTTACAAGTCTACATACTTTATGTTCATATTTTGGTAGGACAAACCCTTCATGTTGTTTCATATAGACCTCCTCATTGAGGTCACCATTAAAGAATGTCGTTTTGACATCCATTTGATGAACATACAAGTTGTGTATACAAGCTAAAGCGAACAAAAGTTCTCATAGAAGTTGTTCTTGCAACAGGCGCATAGGTATCGAAATAATCGATACCCTCTTTTTGCCTAAACCCTTTAGCTACTAATCTAGCTTTAAAGGTTTGGATAGTGCCGTCAGTGTGGTATTTTCTCCTAAATACCCACTTACACCCAATTGGCTTAGACCTCGGTGGGAGATCTACCAATTCCCAAGTGTTGTTGGAAAGAATTGAATCCATCTCATCATTGATGGCTTCTTTCCAAAATGCACTATCTCTTGATTGCATAACTTCTCTATAAGTCTTAGGATCATCTTCAATGAGAAGTACAATATGAATTTTCCTAATGAAATTTGTTGAGAATCTATCTCATCCACTACTAGATTTTTCTCTTTTTTAAGCCTTTGACTTCTTCTAAGTTCAAAGGGTTGCTTTACATTCTTTTGAGAATCAACTTTGGATGTAGAAGCTTGAGAATTGTTCTCATATAACAAATTCTCCTTTAGAGATGTTGAAGCTTGAGAATTGTTGTCACATAACATGTTCTAAAAAAATTCAACTTCTCTAGATTCAATCACAATATTAGACTCTAAGGCTAATAGCCTATAAGCTTTACTACAGTTGGCATAACCAACAAAAGCACACTTTATGGCTCTTGAACCTAACTTTGTTCTATTAGGTTCGTTTTTCTTGCAATATGCAAGACAACCCCACACTTTGAAGTACCCTATGTTGGGTTTTCTTCCTTTCCATAACTCATATGGAGATATCTCATTTTTCTTCATCGATATTCGATTAAGAATGTGACAAGTGGTTAATAACGCTTCACCCCATAAGTTGAAATTCAACTTAGAAAACACCAACATAGAATGTATCATCTCTAGATAAGTCCTATTTTTCCTTTCAGCAATACCATTGTGTTGTGGTGTATAAGGTGCAGTGCACTCATGAATTATACCATTTTCTTCTAGAAATGTATTGAATTCATTAGAGAAGTACTCTCCTCCTCTATCACTTCTTACTGCCTTAATCTTTTTATTTTGTTGATTTTCAACTTCTAATTTATATAATTTAAAAGCATCAAAAGTTTCATCTTTATGATTTAAAAGAAACACATAGATATATCTACTAAAATCATCTATAAAAGTAAGAAAATACCTTTTACCACCTCTAGTTAAAACACCATTTAATTCACAAAGATCACTATGGATTAAATCTAGTAAATTAGATGATCTTTCTACACTAGGAAATGGTTTCTTAATCATTTTTGCCTTAACACATGTTTCACATTTACCATAGTTTTAAATATTGCATGCAATCATACAACATTTAAATACTCTTTTTATTGTTGAAAAACCTATATGAGACAGTCTAAGATGCCACAAAAATAAAGAATCATACTCAACTATATAGGCGGAATAGCATTTTTATTGATAACATTGAAAGTTACATCATTGGTGCACAATTTAACCATACCCTAACAAGAGTACCCCTTTCCCAAAAATATATTTGATTTGGTAAGAATAATTTTACCGGACTCAAAAATGGTTTTAATGTTGGGCTTGCCAAGAAAATCACCACTTACCAAGTTTCTACTCATTTTGGGAACATAATGTACATTCACTAATGTAACTTTCTTGCCGGAGTTGAAAAAGACTTCAATGGTACCTCTGCCAAGTACCTTGGATTTTCCCTCATTGCCCATTTGAATGTCATGGTTTCCCTTTGACTCTTCAAAGGTCTTGAACAATGATTTGTCATAGGTGACATGGACGGTGGCACATGTATCATACCACCACCCTTTCACCTTACCTTGGACCGCATTCACCGCACTAAGGGGGGTAGCAACTATGTTTTCCTCTTGAGTTCCATTCACCTTAGGTCCTTGTTGGTCTTTTCTATGCCTACACTCTCTAGCATAGTGACCCTTTTTCCCACACACAAAGCAAGGACCTTTCTCGCCCTTAAACTTGTTTGGGTTAGTTTTTGGACCCAAGGATTTCTTGTTACCCTTTTTCCCTTTGTTTTTGGGATGTTTTGGTTGTGACACCGCATTTGCTTTGGAAGTCTCTCCATTAGACCCCTCCACAAGTTTATCTCTACATATCGATTCCTCCTCGATTCGAATATGTTTTTGGATTTCCTCCAAAGAATAATCCTTATTTTTATGAAGGATTCTTTTCCTATAGCTCTTCCATGTTGGTGGTAATTTAGCCACTATAGCACCAACTTGAACGGCCTCGAGAAGCTCAATCTTTAACACTTTCAATTTGTTAACAATTATTAGCAATTCATGTATTTGAGGAAGAATAGGTTTATCACCAAAAATTTTGAAATCAAAGTATTGAGATATCAAAAACTTTTTGGTACCTTCCTCTTCTGCCTTGAACTTTGTCTCAAGTGCATCCCATATCTCCTTTGCTAATTTGGTCTCAGTGTAGAGGTCATAGAGCCTATCAAAAAGAGCATTGAGGATATGACCCTTACAAAGGAGATTGTCCTCCTCCATCTTCCTTCTTTTCTCCACCTCCTTGGGAGTGTCCTTGTCAGATGGCGTTGGGAGAGGTTCTAGAGTGGACTCTAGAATGTAGGCGATTATGAGGGTGGTCAAATGGAATCTCACCTTGTCTTGCCATCTAGTGAAATTGGACCCATCAAACCTATCCAACATCACTAGGTCTTGATTCATAGATGGTCTCACCTTCCATTGAAACAAACAAGAGGTAAGCTTTTGAATGTTAGGAAAAATGTATTTGCCTCAATGGAAATTGGTAAGAATATAAAACTCTACACAAAATATTACAAATAAATATTGATTGATTAAATAAAGTGTTGCAACTCTATAACTGAAATAATAATAAATAAGAGAAGGATTATAAGAATAGAATGGTGAAATACAACTCTAAGAAAAAGTGTTTATAACAAAAGAAAAGAAAAGATTACAACTCTAAACAAGAAATACAAGTAAATAGAGAAGAAGAATATAAAGATGAAAAGCTGTAGAATAAAAGAAAAGAACAAGTAACAAAAGATAAACAACTCTCACTCACACTACCAAAGTGAGAGTGTTAGGGATCACCAACTTGAAAAAGGTGTGAAACCTTTGTCCAAAAGCTTATTTCCCCCTAACTCAAGCACTAAAGTGTCTCTCACAAATTTTGGAAATGCTTTCTGGAATAATCAAGCCTCAAGGTGTTTCCTAGCCAAGTGCTCTAATGGATAGAAAAGTTGTGTCTTTCAAGTGAGCAATAGACTCCAATTTATAGAGTTTAGAGACACCCTATGAATTTCAAATTCCACCAACCCCATGGCTGTTACCAATGATTAATTGGATGTTTATGGAATTAAAAATGAGATTTGGGAGTTATTTGGGTTTTTGGAGCCGTTCAAAAAGAGTCGGAAAAACTGAAAATCTTGTTAGATTTTCACTTGTGGTCGCGACCAAGGACATTAGTGGCCACGGCCACTGCTCTCAGTCCCACAGGCCACAGCCACCAACATTCTGTGGCCGCGGCCACTGACCAATTTCAGCACATGAATTTGTGTTGTTTTTCCAAACGGTTCCAAACCCTCCGAATTGATTTTGTAACCCCCAAAACACATTGTTAGGGTTAAAATCATATATCTAACAGTCATTTCACATATGGATTTTATGAAATTCATCTCAATATTGTGTAACAACAAATTTACACAATAAAGGGTAATATTTGGAAGTTACAAATTTGTAGCTGAATTTGTAACACCAAATATGTTACATATTTGGATATTTCTCATATATCTAAATATTGTCACTCTCTATTATATGTTACAATATATGACACTCTTTGTCACATCCATTTAATCTAAAACATTATATTATAAAATAATATAACCGAGCGTAGCTGCCCTCAGTAGGTTCATATCAAATCTACGAACAAGTGTGTCCCTTTCTTTAACTTTTTGAGGGGCAGCAAGAAGATCCAATGGACCGAGGAGTGCGAGAAAGCTTTCCAAGCCTTGAAGGAGCATCTCGCTTAACCTCCCATCCTAGCGAATCCAATAGATGGTGAAGTACGGGACTCTGAGGATGTGTATAGACTACAGAGAGTTGAACAAGTTGACTATCAAGAACAAGTATCCTCCACCAAGGATTGACGACTTGTTTGATCAGCTGTAGGGAAACATGGTATTCTCGAAGATTGATCTTCGATCTGGTTATCACCAACTAAGGATCAAGGATGAGGATATACCGAAGATGGCCTTCCAAACGAGGGATAGGCACTATGAGTTTCTGGTCATGTCGTTTGGTTTGACCAATGCCCCAGCAGCCTTCATGGGCTTAATGAACAAGGTGTTCAATGACTTCTTGGATCAGTTTTCCATTGTCTTCATCGATGAAATTTTAGTATACTCCATTTCAGAGGCAAAGTACGAACAACATCTTCGACAGGTCTTGCAGAGGTTAAGATAATATCGATTGTACGTCAAGTTTAAGAAGTGTGAGTTTTGGCTACCGGAAGTGACATTCCTTACACACATAGTTGGTGAAGATGGGATTAAGGTGGATCCATTTATGGTCGAGGTAGTGAGAGATTGGCAGAGGCCAAGGAACGCCTCAAAAGTTCGAAGTTTCCTCGGGTTAGCAGGTTACTCAGACGATTTGTGGAAGGGTTCTCGAAGATTGTTGTGCCGATGACAGAATTGACATGGAAGAATTTGAAGTTCGTCTTGTCAAACAAGTGTGAGAACATTTTTCAAGAATTGAAGCGACGACTTATTACTGCACCTGTGCTAAGTCTTCCTTCGGAGGAAGGAAAGTTTGTGGTATACTGTGATGCATCGAGGTTGGGCGTAGGTTGTGTGTTGATGCAGAACAGGAAGGTTATAGCTTATGCATCACGACAGCTGAAGGAGTATGAGCAGCGATATCCTACCCATGACTTAGAATTGGCAGCGGTGGTATTCGAACTGAAGGTTTGACAGCATTATATGTATGGGGAAAAATGCAAGATATACACCGATCATATGAGTTTGAAGTTTGTAAGGTAGAGGCTGCATTCACGCAGAAGGACCTGAACATAAGGCAGAGGCGTTGGTTGGAGTTTGTAAAAGACTATGACTGTGATATTCTTTACCACCTAGGGAAAGCTAACGTAGTAGCGGATACATTGAGCCAGATGGACTCAGGGAAGTTACTTAGTTCAACTCAGATTTCGAGGGAGTTGGCCGATGAGATGTCTAGAGCGAGGATAAAGCTGGTGGTGGGCCGGTTGGCCAACGTTTATCTGCAGTCGACCCTACTAGAGTGAATTAAGAAAGGTTAGTTGGTGGATGCTCAGTTAGAGGAGGTTAGAGAGAATTTCTTAGCGGGAGTAGCTAAGGACTATTTTATTTCTGAGGTTGGTTAGCTATGGTATCAGGGTTTGATTTGTGTTCCGATTGATGTGGGGATTAGACGAGAGATATTGGATGAATTGCATACTACGCCGTACTCACTTCATCTGGGTACCACGAAATGTATCAGGATTTACGAACGTTGTATTGGTGGCCCGGGATGAAGAAGGACGTGGCCAAATGTTTAACCTGTCAGCAAGTGAAAGCTGAACATCAGCGACCAGCAGGGTTGCTTCAGCCTTTGGGTATTCCCGAGTGGAAATAGGAGGATATTACGATGGACTTTGTGGGAGGCTTACCCAGGACAGTGGGACTTCATGACTCGGTGTGCGTGATAGTGGACAGATACACAAAGTCAGCTCATTTTCTTCCAGTGAAGATGACATATACGGTTGATCAGTAAGCAGAGTTATATGTGAGGGAGATAGTACATCTTCACAGGTTTCCAAAGTCTATAGTGTCGGACCAGGATCCTGTCTTTACCTCCAAGTTTTGGGGTAGTTTGCAGATGGCTATGGGGACTCAGTTGAAGTTCATCACAGCCTTTCATCCTCAGACTGATGGGCAGTCTGAGAGGACGATTTAGGTGTTGGAAGATATGCTTAGGGATTGTGTGATCGACTTTGAGGGATCTTGGAGTAAGTATCTCCTGTTGTTTGAGTTTGCATACAACAACAGTTACCAATCAACGATTGGAGTGGCTCCATATGAGATGTTATATGGGAGGAAATGTAGATCGCCCATTCATTCAGATGAGATGGGTGAGAGGAAGTATTTGGGGCCGGACATGGTTCAGAAGACTAATGAAGCTATTGAGAAGATCCGAGCTAGAATGCTTTCTTCACAGAGCAGACAGAAAAGCTACGCTAATCCTAAGCATAGGGACGTGGAGTTCCAAGTTGGGGACCATGTGTTTCTACAAGTTTCACCACTGCGAGGGGTGAGGTGGTTTGGGAAGAAGGGCAAGCTGAGCCCTAGATTCATTGGATCTTTTGAGATCCTTGAGAGGATCAGACAAGTGGCTTACAGGTTAGCTTTGCCACCATCGTTGTTGAGAGTTCATGACGTATTCCATGTTTCTAAGCTTCAAAAGTACGTCTCAGATACGACACATGTGTTGAAGTATGAAGACTTGGAATTGCAAACAAATTTGTCCTATGAGGAGGGACTGGTTCAGATCTTAGATCGGAAAGATAATGTTCTACGAAACAAGACAATTCCTCTGCTTAAAGTGTTATGGAGGAATATTAGGGTTGAGGAGACGACCTGGGAGCTTAAGTCAGCAATGCGGGATCAGCACCCCAAATTGTTCTGGTAAATTTCGAGGGCGAAATTCTCAGTAGGATGGGATAGTTGTAACGACCCAAAATCACTAATAACGCTTAAGGGCCTTGATTAGCATGTCGGGAGGCCATAATTGGTTTATGTGTGATTTAAATGATTTAATGCATGATTATGTGATAAGCATGCTTATATGATTATATGGATATGTGAAATGCAAGCTTATGAGTATTAATATGCATGTGGGCCTTGTTTATCTTATAGGGGCATAGTTGTAATTTGGCCCATTGAGGGCATAAATGTGATCATTTGTGATAAATTGTTGAGACCACATTATTATGTGGATATATATTTGCAGCATGTGGCTCGAGACGGTCCTAGTGAGCGGTTCGACGAAATAGTCACAACGGGGATTTATACCTAGCTTGGGGGAACTTAGGCGTATTTTCGCGAATTTAGGAAATATATTGGAGATTATTAGACATTGGGTAAATAATTGGTGATTAATTGGATGATGAGATTAATTAGAGGATATTAGGAACACTTGAAGAATTAGCGGGAATTGGGAGTAAAAATGGCCATTCTACCCCTAGGAGCTAAGTGAAGGTTATATACTTTGGAGGGGCAATATAGTCATTTTCTTAGGTGATATATTCAGAATTATTAAGAGTAAATAGAAGGTGGTGGAATTATTCAAAGAAAGAAGGAAAAATAAGAATATTTCTCAGCTTTCTCTCTCTCCCACGTATATCTCTCTCTCTATTGCTCTCCTTTGAGTAGAAGCTAAGAAACAAGGACCTAGATTAGTTTTTGGGCTAGTGACCTTTGAAGAAGTTGGAGAGGAATCTAAGCTAGAGTTGAAGCTGGAAAAATAGGGAGGAACTCAGTCATCATTGAGGTAAGACTACTGTCCTAAACTTCTGGGTTTTGCATAATGTTTTAAGTTGAATTTTAGGATCTTGAGTATAGATTTAGTGATGAATTTGACTGATGGTTTGAGTAGAAAATCTCAGTGGTTATATTGTGATTCTTGTGGCTGAATTGAGGTGTTGATGTTTGTTTATGTTGCTGGGAATTATAGGATGAAAATAGGGGTGATTATGGGTCTAAATTCGTGGTTGGTTTATTGTGGAATTGTGGGGAAAATTCTGAGTAAATTGGTGTGTTCATGGCTGGGAGAAGGAGGAGAAAACCCAGGTTTTCCCTGGGTTCACAGAGCCCGCCGCGACCCAGCCTGGGGGCGCCGCGGCGCGAGTGGCCCTCCTGGCCTAGCTTGCTCTCTGACTTGGGGCAAGATGCAACTTGCTGAGCCAATTCGTGACCTGCCTGGGAGTTTTAAGCTTAGAGGAGTTCTAAGTATTGTTAGGGCTCAGGGGTTCAAACGTAGGGGCTCGGGACAATTTCTACTACCCGATTTAGAAGAAATTGAGGTCGCGGAGGCTAGTTTTGTTCCCTAGGTATTTTATGTCTAATTGGAAGTTGATAGATATTAATGACTCTTGTGACTTGGTTTGTCACCAAGGCTCGAGGCTAGGGATCGTGCTCGAAACCAGTTCACTTCTCTGCTCGGAATCAAAGGTAAGAAAACTACACCCGGTTATGTGGCTATGTTGGGACTAAGAGTTCTCTATACTTGTATGCAATGTTGTATGATGGTATTATGCCATGTGAGCATGAGATAAATACCCGAAGATTGCCAAAATTAATATTGGCACATAGGATGTGGCTCGGCCACTGGTAGCTGAGGTTAATTATATAATCATTGAGCTCAGCCTGAGTGAGTCAGAGTCAGTGGGATAAACAGAGGGTGCGGCCTAAGGGTGTCGACTCTGGATATTGTATGATATGTTTACTATTGTTGATCTGATGATTTTGGCATGTTGATTACCTAGATAATAGATTATTGATTCGTTGATTGATGTCACTGTTTATGTAAATGCTATGGTCCACTAAATATCTGGCTAATGTTTTGTGAGTTATTTAATTATTGTTATTGATGATGCTCTGTTATATAGTTTTCATGCTGGGACTTGGCTCACGGGTGCTACGTAGTGCAGGTAAAGTCAAGGGTAAGCTGGATCAACCCCGATTTGGAGAGCTCTGGGGGAAGAATGTACATAGTCGGCTGCTCGGCCGCCACGGCCGAGGGATGATACAGGGACAGGAGACCCTAAAATGTTTATTTTGTCATTAGAGTGGCTTGTGGTTATACATAACCTTTGAAAATTTTGTAAACTGTTATTTAACATTGTTTTTGGGATCCCGTGTATCAAATGCTTATTTAAATAGAAATTTATCTTTTATGACCAAAATCTTTTAACCCTAGTTCAATAATGATTTAGCATCACATTTTCAACTAAATGACTTGATTAGACGTCTTGCACCTTTATAAACCTTTATAAACACACAGTGTAACGGTCTTAGTTATCCAAGGCGTTACACAACTGTTGAGACAAGTTCTTCAGAAACCAGAGGCCTTGGGACGATTACTCAAGTGGGCAGTGCAACTAGGACAGTTTGATATCACTTATCATTCAAGGACGGTGATAAAAGGACAAGCATTAGAAGACTTCATAGTCAAAGGCACCAACCTTGAATACCCTTCCTACCAATCGAAGAATGGAGATACCGAGAAGGAAGGAGATACTCCTGTATGGAAGCTATATGTTGATGAAGCATCCAATGAACACAACTCAGGCACGAGAATCATGCTGATTACTCTAAAGAATCATTGAATCAATTGCGCTCTCAAATTTGGATTCAACGCTTCAAACAACAAGGTTGAGTATGAGGCATTATTAGTAAGATTACGCTTGTCTCGGGACGTGCATGCATAGTCCCTGGAGATATTCAACGATTCCCAACTAGTGGTGTACTAGGTAGTGGGGGAGTATCAAGCCATGGGAATTAGGATGGTGCAGCACCTGAACAAGGTGAAGTACTTGTTGACACAGTTCAAGAAATACTCAATTATACAAGTCCGGAGGGAGCAAAATGTCAATGTTGATGCCTTAGCCAAGCTTGCGAGCGCCAAAGATGCGAACACCCTGAATGTCATTCCCGTCGAATAATTGGTAGAAATAACCATAACCGAGCAAGAGGCACTACCTGTTGAGTTAGGAGATACATGAATGACCCCTCTTATTAACTCTCTCAACCAAGGAGTAGTACCAAGTAATCAGAACGAAGCAAAGAAATTTGTGAGACAAGTTGCATGATATATGATAGTCGAAGGGGTCCTGTACCGACAAGGGTACTCCCTACCAATGCAAAGGTGCGTTACACCTAACCAGTCAATGATGTTAATGATCGAGGTACACGAGGAGTTTTATCAAAGAAAATCCTAAGACAAGGATACTTTTGGCAGACGATGAGTGACTACTCAATGGAGTATGTCAGAAGATGCCACAAGTGTCAGATTTTCTCCAAGATACCTCGGGTGACACCTAATGAATTAACACAAATGCAGAGCCCTTGGCACTTCATGGTATGGGGAATCAACCTGATTAGAAAGCTACCCACGGGAAGGGGAGGAGTCCAATTTGCTGTTGTAGTCGTAGACTACTTCACCAAATGGACTGAAGCAGAACCACTCGACACCATAACCTCGAAGAAAGTCTTAGACTTTGTGGTGAAGAATATCATATGTCGATTTGGTCTACCAAAGAAGATATTCTCAGACAATGGGACTCAATTCGATAGTGATATGCTCACCGACTTTTGTACGAGGCATGGAATCACAAAGATATTTTCCTCGATAGCACACCCCGAAGCTAATGGGCAAGTAGAAGCAGTGAAAAAGACTATTATAGACACTCTGAAGAAATTCCTTGAACAAGCCAAAGGAGACTGGGCAAAATTACTTCAGGAGGTCCTATGGTCACATCGAACGACGACACGAACAGCAACAGGACATACACTGTTCTCTTTGGCATTTGGGTATGAAGCCATGTTGCTAGTTGAACCCACTCCCCCATCGCATAGACGAAAGACATATGATCAATGGAGGAACCATCAACTAATAGAAGAGTCACTCGATTAAATCGAAGAAAGACGAGAAAAAGGCAAGTCTCAAAGTAGTAGCACATTAATAAAAAGTGGCTAGATACTTCAACTCCAGAGTGAAAGATCAAAAATTCCAAGTTGGAGACTTAGTACTCAAGAGGGTGTTCCTAAACACTAAGGACACTACAATAGGGGTACTAGGACCTAATTGGGAAGTGCCATACCTTTTGGAGGAGGTGATCCCACCAGGGACATACAAGATAGCTCGACTGAATGGAGAACTAATAAAAAACTACTGGAATGGCAAACACCTCCACCGATACTATCAGTGAAGTTGTTCAGCAGCGACACAAGTTGTAATTTGCAAATGTAGCATTTTTAAATTATCTAGGTAATAGCCATTGTGCTTCAATGAATGTATTTAATTTCTTAAGTTTCTCTTAATTCTTTAAATTACATTCAACAAGGGACAGGTCCTAGGACCTTGTCGCCAAATTAATGGATCATGTTCGACCTTTGTTCTTGAGGAGCCTATCGACCCATACAATCCAAAAAAATGATAAGTCCTAGGTTATTGTCGCCAAATTAATGGATCATGTTCGATCCTTGTTCTGGAGGAGCCTATTGATCCATACGATCCAAAAGAGAGACAAGTCCTAAGACCTTGTTGCCAAATTAATGGATCATGTTCGATCTTGGTTCTTGAGGAGCCTATCGACCCATACGATCCAAAAAAGAGACAGGTCCTAGGACCTTGTCATCAAATTATGGATCATGTTCAATTTTGGTTCTTGAGGAGCGTATCGACCCATACAATCCAAACAAGAGACTGGTCCAAGGGCATTGTCGCCAAATTAATGGATCATGTTCAATCTTGGTTCTTGAGGAGCCTATCGACCCATACAATCCAAAAAAGAGACAGGTCCTAGGACCTTGTCTCCAAACTATTTGATCATATTCGATCATGGTTCTTAAGGAACCTATCGACCCACACAATCAACAAGAGAGACAGGTCCTAGGACCTTGTCGTCAAATTATTGATCATGTTCGATCTTGGTTCTTGAAGAGCCTATAAACCCATACGATCCAAACAAGAGGCTGGTCTGAGCACCTTGTCGCAAATTTATTTGAGTAAGATACCAAAAAGAAGACTAACTAGGGCAAGGAGTATCATCTGAAAGATCACCTCAAGCCTCAGCCGCCTCACGAGCCAAACACTTCCTAAGCTCTTTCGCTCGCATCTTCTCGGGAAGGAAATCCATGTTCAGATCTTTGTTGGAATTTTGAATCAAGTAGAAGCAAGAGAAAGTTGTCTCTGAATACTCCACTCGAGCCTTGTCCTAGGCAGCCTTGACCTCTTGCTCCTTCTTGACAAGAGCATCCTTCCGCATTTGGTCCATGACAGCAATCATCTTCTCTTTCTCAACTTCAGACTGTTGGCACTGATCGACAAGTTGGCCCTCCATCTTGCTGATCCTGAGAGTCAACTCAGCCATTTCCTGATGTTTGAGCTCCACGTACGGTACTGTGGAGAGTGTTGCTCTCTTCATCTTTCAAAGCAATGTCCACATCCCTATGGCCAAGAATGCGCCTAAGGTCCAGTACCTCCTGGCAGACAGCTTCAAGCTCAGAACGAAGGTTGGAAAGTGTAGAGGTATACTCTACAAACCTATCATGGACATGGGAGACCAACATCAGCGCCTACAAAAAACATACCAGTGTTAGATAAACGTCAGCACACAAGCTAACCAGATAAGAAGAAAATTGTAGAGGACTTACACTCTTAATGTCAAGGAGTGACTTCGTGAGGATGGTCCTCAAGTCCTCATTCTTAATCCCATTAAAACCCATTGTCGTCTGCCCTAGATGGAACGCTCGGTCTATGAGGGCACCTAGGTTCCGTATGAGAGGCTGGTGTGGCTCAAATAAGGGAGCAAGCGCAGAATAGGAGGCACCCACATTAGTGAAAATGGTAGGAATCAGTGTAGGCAAGGATGGCTCTACCTCTGTGATAGGACTAGATGTCAAAGGATTTGGAGGAGGCACCTCGGGAGGAACCTCCATTATCGACTCAGCCTCAACCCTGGCCCTCTTAGCTGCTCGGACAGAAGGACTAGCCTTGATGGGAGTCGACCTCTGTTGGTTATGGACAAAGCCGAACATGTCTGAACATGCAAAGGAAGATCAAATGTTAGAAGGATATCAAGCACAGATGAATCATAAAATAAAGGTGATAAAGTGCCGAACCTTCTAAATGAGATTCGAGCTCAAACATAGTCTCATCAAAGTCATTCGAAGCAAGCGATGAGTACGTAGCAGATGCACCCACCTCATCACTCTCCTATCTAGCTAGCACAGGAAAAGAGGGTACCTCCTCGACATGAATAGGTCCCAAGGAGTCTATGGCATTCACGGGCTCGGGACCATCTTCATCTAGTACATCGGCTATAGTAGGAGGAAACAGCCTGACCTTCCTAAGGTTTTCTGAAGTAACGAGGGTCTTGACATTCTTCTCCTCATGGGTCATGGCAATCAACACCTTGACCCTAATTGTCATATCTTGAGTCGGAAACGGTCTATAAAAAGGCCCGACGTGCTTAAACTTGAAGTAGTTGGCCTCTGCATCCTTAGTGAAGAAATAGTTGCGGCATATCAAAACGCCTTGTTATTTCCAGAGATCTCTTCCAAGAAGGTGCCAGTACCCTCGCTCGTATAATGGTGGAAATGGAATTACCCCGAGTTGCACTGAGAAGGATTCGTCTTCAGATCAAATAAGTAGTGGATCTCATGAGGTACTAGAGCAACCCATTTTCTGCAATGATAGATAATGTAGAACATAGATAACACCCAGATCACATTGGGAGCCAGCTGAGAAGGACTAATACCAAAATAATCTGCCACACTCCAGAAGTATGGATGAAGAGGAAGTATGGCACCAGACTTGATGGCAGAGCATGTTCAGGCACACATACCCAAAGGTGGGTCCTCAGCTCTGTTGTTTGGACCAGGGATAGTAATAGACACACCAGAGAGGTCAAAGGTCCTCATTAAGTTCTTTACCTTCTCTTCAGTCATGTCAGAGGCAGCCCCCTTGAATCAAACAACCTTGTAATCAGTAGAGCGAGGCTAATCAACTAGTTTCCATATGATCTTACTGCCAAAGGTGGCCCCAGAATCTGATGAATGGAACTCTTTATGTCGTCTCTTCTTCTGATGTGCCGATGACGAGACCATCTTGCTCTTGGGAGAAGGGAAAACTACCTTAGGCCAAAACTTGTGAATAGAACACTCTTGAGGATGAGTATCCTAGCGATGAGAGCCCTCGGTATGTTTTTGCTCAGAAGAAGAGTGATGGGGAACCCGACTGGTATCCCAGTTCAAAGGGCGTTGCAAGGAGTCTCGCTGACCGGACAAACTTTGTTGAGAAGAATGACTTCACTGAGGTGTTCCTTGAGAGCCACGAGGAGTACTATACTGAGAAGAGATCTAAGAAGAGCCCAATGAAGAGCCCTGAGTGATGTGCCTGGCATTCTGAGGATTATCTTCAGAGTGTTTCCGAGTTGTCTGTTTCACTCTCGCCATTGGACAATACCTTTACAAGAAATCTTCCTCACTGAATATATATAAAGCAGAGCAAGGGAGAATCATATTCACCCTTTCGAAGAATGCCTGTAGAGTACACTCGCTTACAGACTTATCTGACGAAGAAGAGCTAGACATCTGCAACAAAGGAAAAATAAATAGTAAAGTTATTAAGTTAACATAATGAAGCCAATAACTAGGGGCACATCCATTAACTAAGGAGAAAAATTGAAGAAACCAAAGGGAAATAAATATTTTCATAGGGTCCCAGGTGGTCGGCCTACGGTTGGGCCGACGACCCTGGATATTGGATCCCTGGAAGTTGCCCAAGGAGAATGGTGGTCAACCTATGCTAAGGTTTGGGCCAACCACCCATGACTGGGGACCCTAGAAATCTCCCCGGGCATGGAATGCAGTCTAAAGTTGGATTTTGTAACCCTGGAAATCGCCCAGGGTGTGGGAGTGCAGTCTAGAGTTGGATTGTGTGACCCTAGATGTAACAACCCCAAATTCGCTAATGGGGCTTAAGGGCCTTGATTAGTGTGCCAGGAGGGCATTACTGGGTTAAATGTGGTTTGCATGAATATATTGACTTGAATGCATATTTATATGATTAATAATGCTTGTGTGATTATATTGGTATTAATGTGATATGTATATATGGCATTGTGAGAACCACATTATTATGTGGGTAGGTCTGCAGAGCACGACTCAAGGCGATCCTAGAGCTAGTTAGCGGGGAAAAGTCACAACAGGGCTTAACAGTTGACTTTGGATAAGTCAGGGGTATTTTAGATATCGGGTAGCTAGTTGGACTATCGGGTTATGAAAATAAATATATGGAGATATATTTGAGGTTAGGAAGTCTAGGCAGGAATATTGGGGGATTTTATCGTTTTGCCCTCTGGGACGTTTCCGGCACCCCGAGCCTTGGGATTAACTTAACGAATAAGACAAACTTAAGGAAACCCATAGAAAGAAATAAACCGACTTTATTTCTCAGCCTTACCTCTCTATTCTCTCTCAAGGAACACAAGGAAAAGAAACACAGAAACTTTAAGGGAATTTGCTAGAATTCAGCTGAAGCTTGCATGATTGAAGGAATGATTTAGAGGCTTAACTCAGGAATTAATCAAGGGCTTAATCAGGACTAAGGTAAGCATTATATTCCCCATTCTGTGGTTAGAAAATTCTGAGTTTTCAGCTGGGTATTGAGATGTTTGTACCATTGATGTTTAGGGTGGAATTTGAGTTGGGAAGCTTTGGAAACTAGCTGGGTTTTGATTAGAGAAAGGATCCAATCGAAGAGGTAAGATTTAATTCACGAATTAGAGGTTTGAATTTGAGTTTTTGACTGGTTAGCTTTGAGTGTTATGTTCTTAAGTTTCAGGAATTAAGAGTGTGATTTCTATGAGTTTTAGGTTGATTTTTCTGTTAAATTGTGTGGCTTAACTTGCTCTGAAAGTGTTGGGGTTGTTGGGTGTTGAAATGGGAAGCTTTGGGATGGCTTTGGATGAGGTTTAGATGATGAAAATGGTGGGCTTTCTGGGCTCAAAGGGAAAGGCTGCTACTCTGTTCTAGAGCACTTGGGCCCTAGGTTGAAGATGAGCCAAGGATGCTCGCCCAAGGGTGAGTGCCGCGGCGCCCAATGCAAGGGTCGCGGCGCGTGTCTTTGCCCAGGGTGGTCCTTGGTTCTGTTTTGAGGCTAGGGCCGCGGCTAAGCTTAATGCTCGGGATCGATTTCACCACCATGCTTAGAGGGATTCAATTTCTTGGAAGTTAGTTTTGTACCCAAAAACCTATATTTGGATATTAATGAAACTTAATACTTTGGTTGTGACTAGGTGATAAACGCTTAGGCTCGGGAACGAATCGTGCTTGAGGAGTGTTGCTTGTAAAAAATAACTGCAAAGTTTAAAGGTAAGAAAACTGCACCTGGTTAAATATTTGTGATGGGACTAAGGGTTCCCTATTGTGTATGCTTGAAAAGATGGTATTATGCCATGTAAGCTAATTAGTGAACCAATGGCCTAAGGGTGCCAAGGGTTACACTAGCGCACAGGGCGCGACTTGGCCACTGGTAGCCGAGGACAACTTAATATGCACTGAGCTCGGTTTAAGCGGGCCGAAGTTAGTGTGGTAAATAGAGGGTGCGGCCTAAGTTGTCGGCCCTGATTATTATGTGATATGAATGTTACAAGTGTTTGATTGCATCCATGATTATGAATATATGCTGAATGATTAATGTGGATTACATGATGAGAGTTAATGCTTAGTGAGTTTACTATCTGTTATTACTGTTTGTGTTGCACTTGTTCTCTTGCTGGGCCTTGGCTCACGGGTGCTACGTAGTGCAGGTAAAGGCAAGGGCAAGCTTGATCAGCCTTGATTGGAGAGCTCTACGAGCAGAATGTACATGGCCAGCTGCTCAGCCATCACGGTTGAGGTTTAGGCAGGGACGCGAGACCCTAAGATTGTCTATTTTGCCTTAGTATGGCTAATGATTGTGTTATGTACTTTTGGAAGTCTGTAAATCTACTTTTAACTCTGTTTCTTTTGGGATCCCGTGTATATAACAGTTTAATTGTATAAAATGAAACTTTCAAGACCAAAACCTTTTTAACCCTAGCTCATACATGTTTAGTGACACATTTTTAAATTAATGACTTGATTAGCAAGTCTTGAACCTTTAAATGTACACAGTGTAGCGGTCTTAGCTATCCAGGGCATTACACTAGAAATTACCCAGGCTAAGGAGGCCCTTGGGGTGGTCAGCCCATGATGGAACCCTAGGGTGCTCGGACCATGGTGGGATATGTAAGTCTAGAAGTCGCTTAAGGAAAGGGAAATGCAGGGGAAGCCCTAGAGGTGGTAGGCCCATAATGGAATTTACATCCCTGGAAATTGCCTATGCCTGGACCTAAAACCCTGAAAATCGCCCAACCCTAATGTTTATAAGCGTGGAAATTTCCAGATCAAGGAAACTTAAGGGTGGTCGGCGTAGGGTATTACAAGCCTTAAAATCTCCAGGCTAGTGAATCTCAAAGAGTGGTCGACCTAGGTCAGAAGTTTTACAAACCTGGAAATCGCCAGGGGCATGAGAGTTGTTGGCCTAAGGTTTTACAAGCCTAAAATCGCCTATGCTAAGGTTTGGAACCATGGAAACCGTCCAGGCTAGGGAAATCATAGACTTGAGTCAAACAAGTCAATTATTTTGGATCAAAATAAAACAAAACAAGGAGATTCATACAGATTCTACAAAGATTCAGAGTATCTCTTCAAAATCTAAGCACATTTAAATTAAATGATGTAAAGATTAGGAGAAAATAAATACCCAGGTAAAGATCTGAGTTTGATGAAGAATTTAAGAAATCATGCTTGGAGAACCCTACAGCTTACGCGTACAAAGCAAAGAACTGAGAAGTTAATACCCTACTTATAGCATCTCAGGCTAACCATATATTTTTAGGAATTCAAAATCCTTGAAAAATATCTGGTATTATTAAAAATTCAAATTCCTTGAAAAATATTTTGTATTTTTAGGACTTCAAAATTCATTGAACAACATATTATATTTTTAGGAATTCAAATTCATTGAAAAATATTTTATATGTTTAGGAATTAATATTCTTGAAAAATATATTATATTTTTAGGACTGTAAAACTCCTTGAAATATATATTATAATTTTAGGACTTCAAAATTCCTTGAAAAATTTATTAGGTTTTTAGAAAATTAATTTTCCTTGAAAAATATAATTATTTTTAGGAATTACAATTATCCTTGAAAAAATCGTGCTGAGGAAATTATCGATAGTTAATAAAAGTACTACGTAATGTCCCGAGGGACTTTTTTGTTAAAGTACTGCTATGATATACTTCTCGGGCCAGATCAAGTTTACCGTAATGTTGAACACATTACGATAAACTTGGGGGGGAAAATGTTATCCCTCAAAAATCCAGAGATGATGTGGCAAATGAGAAATCGGCATGTGGGATCACAAATCAAGGAAAAATGACAAAGTATTGAAAAAAGATTGATGAGCAAAAAAGATAGGTCCAGGATCTATAGAAAGTCAACCAGGCCTAAACCCCCTAGGTGTGGTCGGCCTGGCATTGGCCCCATAGGGGTGGTCGGCCAGACCCCAAACCCTATGGGTGGTCGACCTAAGCATGCCCAAGAACCCCCTGGGGTGGTCGGCTCACCCTATCCTTCATAGGGTGGTCGACCTACACTCTCAAAGACACTTCACTGGGTAAAACTCATGCTCGTTCAAACTGAGATCAACAAGCCTAGCACCCAGAAGATCAACAGGCCTAGTACCCAGAAGATCACAGGCCTAGCACTCGGAGGACCAACGGGCCTAGCACCCAAGCTCTAAAGGGTCGCCTATTGGGGTTTTATGCCCTAATTAAATTCTAATTTCTTTGTAATCTCATTTTATTATCAATAAAAGAATAGAAATCATTTTTTGACTTGGTCAGTCACTTTGCTCACATGTTTTATTTTCATGATTATTTCTTTAGTATAAACTTCTATTAAATCCCGAGCATATAGCCAATCGTATATATAGTGACGTAATCACAGTGGAATATAAATATGATTATATGTTCAAAATAAGTTAGTCCTAAGATTAGTCAGTGCACAGGATTTACACTGACTTACAAATCTACGATACGATCTACTTACACATTGCAGTGTTATGTTCTTTCTAGAACATTAGCAAAGTAGATAAGATCAGATGTATTTGTTACATCGGACTAGACCGATATTGACAGTAGATAGGATAAGTAAACATACCGTTATTATATATTCTAGTCATATCATATAGTTTACCATAGGTCAATTCAATCTCAATTCTGAGTGGTTAGTATTCTAATTGATTGTATTATTTGAGTTCTTTGACTTGTTCGTTACCAGCTTACCCTACGGACTAGCCCATACTTACATCTTGGGAACTTGGTAGTACAATTGAGTGGGAGTGTTAATCATATATATGAACATCTATAGTTTATGATGAAGAAGTGAAACGATGGTTTCCTTTTAGTATGGTTCAAGGTGCTAAATGATAGAGATCTCATTTCAGTAATTAATATTGGTTTACTGAAATATCATTTACAAGGAACTAAGTGTTTTAAGGATAAAATACGATGAAAGGTAAAATGGTATTTTAGTCCCATCTCATTGTAGACCGTCTATAGAGGATTGATTGATAATTATGGTTGTAACAATGGATAATTAATAACGTATCTATATTGCTTATAGAGCGTTTAATGAATTCAAGAGTGCAATTTTGAGTCTTTTGTGAAGTCACGAGGAATTAATAAGTTAGTAAATTTATTTGTTTGATTTATGATAACTTATTGGAGCTTGATTTTATAGGCCCATACCTTGGATAAAATCATCTAGATAGTCTCAATGAATTGATTTAATTATCACTTAGAATTATCAAAGTTGACCAGGTGAATTTTGGATAGTTTCACAGAGTTATACAATTTAGAGAAGAAAAGAGAAATTATGGCAAATTTATTAATTAAGATAAATTGGTATCTAAATTAATAAATAAGTTTAAATCAAGGTTCAAATTATAAATAATTAATTTGATAAAGGATTTAAATAATTATTTAATTAATTAAATAAATAGACAATAATACAGACCTTGATTTTAAGTCTGTTGACGTGGTTCTTCGCCAACAGGTAATTAAGAAAATAAGAGGGAAGGGATTAGTGCTTATGTTGAACCGAAATAGATGAATGATCTTTAGAGAAATGGGCTGGTGACACAATTATGTTTTTAGGTGGTTCAAAGGTTAAAATCCTTCTACTCCACCAGTCAGTATTATTGCTATATGCTTGGTATTCTTTTACAGGGTATTTCTTACACAATAGAGTCCAACCCTTTGCAACTCCCAGGGTATCCATATTTATAGGAGAGGGCACCTGGGAGTTGGTAAGAAGGTCATCCCGTGACCTTCTTACCTATCATGTCAACTCTGTGACATTCATGATTAATTCCTAAAACCTGACACATGAAGTGTGGTCTAATCAATAGGTAAGGGGATAATGGGCTGCACGGCCCAACCCAGTCATGGGTGTCTGAATGCACACGTTCATGCTGCGTGTTTGAGAAGTCAGGGATATATCAGACACGTGATGTCTGATATATGCACGTTTACCTTGCGTGGTTGACTTTATAAAAGGTCACAGCCTCCAACTCTAGCTCGTACCACGAGCTGGATGCTTCCCTCGACCTGTGGCCTTCAGAGTCCAAACTCAGTCTAATCTTGGCGAACCCTTAGGTTACCTCGAGCTGAGGAGGTAGGATCTTTCGAGTGGCAGCTCCGGTCTTGGGGATGTCCACGTGGTAGACACGATTAGGCTGTATCTCAGCTGGTTAACAGCCCGTGGGAAAACTAGGGCGTACAAAGTCCAATGGGATTATAATTAAATGGGAAATTTCACGGGCCTAAAGCCCATGATAATTTCGACCTAGGGCTGATATTATCTATTATTTTATTGTTTTTTTAATTAAATTAAATGACCTAATTGTGTCTATAAAAGGAGTGCTAAGAGAGAGTTGAAATTAGATTTCTGAAACATAAGTTTCTGAGCAGATCAAAAGATCTATTAGGTTTTAGATTTTCTCTAAACATAAGTCATTTTATAAGCCTCATTGTTATTTTCTCTTCTTCTCTCTGTATTTATCTCATATGTTGAGAATTTCCCACCCCAGTCTAGGTGATTCGAAGGATACTTTGGAAGATTGTGAAGATAATTGAAGAATGGTTCAGTTTCTTGGTAATACTCTGCGACAGAAAGGATACAAGGGTTAGAGAAACTGAAGGAAGGACTCTATTATTCCGATGCGTATAATGTAAGTATTATTATCATTATTTCTCTTTGAATTCAATTTTAGAAACATGATCTAGGTTGTCTCATATTAACTTGTTTAATATTAGATCTACATTAAATTAAATAAAGATCATGTATAAGTTTTCCAACAGCTGGCCTCAGAGCCTTTGGTAATCTTTATTTTCATGCATGAACATGTTAAAAATTGAGTTAGATGATGTGTTGAGTAATTGGATGGATTTCATGATTTTATGAAGCATATTGAATTCTATGTGATTATTAGGAATTTTTAGGTCATTTTGTTGTGTTTTCTATGCCATTAATTTTTATATATGCATTATTTGTGTAAAACGTGATAAAAATTAATTAGAAAATTGTTTTGGTTTGAAAAATTACACAAAAAAAAAATCGAAAAATTTGGCCTACCTACCCATGCGTGTGTGAACCAGCGTGCACACTGCCCAGCCACTGTGTGCATGCACACGCTTCATCTGAGCACCTGCACGCGCACCTACGCGTGCTGCCCCACTCCGCCTGCACTCATCCCTCGTCGTCGCCCCCTCCAGCACGCGCGCGTCACCAACCAACTGCTACGGTGAACAGTATCCGGGAACGAGTATTGTTCATCCCAAAAAAAATTTAAATTTTTTTAAAAATAAAATGTGAAAATTTATTATTTATAACAAATCCAAAAAATATCAGATTTATTTTATTATTTAAAAATGTTTTTTTTAAATAAGATACTTTTGTTGTTTGAGATTTAAATAATTAGATATTTTTATAAAGATTCAAATTCAAATTTAAAAATAGACTAACAACTTAATTTTAAATCTTTTAATATATAAAAATATTAGAATTAAGATATGAGATATTTAAGATATTTTCTTTTAAATACTTGTTATTTTTATTAAATCTTTATTTGAAAATATAAATATCTATTTATTCTATAGTTTTTAATATTTAAATTATTTAAAATTTGAAATTTGTTTGTTAGATATATTTTTATGGATTTTTGAATTTGTTTAACTGTTTTGAGATATTTTAGAGTTGTTATAACTATTAATATTTTATTTTTTGTAAATGGTTAAAATATTAGTTTATTGTTGTAACAACACAAGATATTTTTTTGAAAAACAGTTAAGATATTGATTTTAAAATTTAAAATTGGTTAAATTTTGAAGAATATCATTTTTTTCCAACCAATTAAATTAATATTTTTCAAATTAACATAAACCAAGTTTATTATTGATAAATGAAATTTAAATTAACTATTGTTTATTGTTGATAAATTTCATTTAAATTGACTTATTTTTTGAAAAAATTTAATTAATTTTTGATAAATTCTAGAAAATTAATTGTGGCATTTTTGCAAATGAAACAAATTGTGCTATTTTTACATAAAATTCATAGACTTGCTCATATGGTAACATGATTAGGCACATCCAATTATAACATGTATGTTTGTACTATATGTGGTATTTTTGCAATTGGGCTTAGATGCATATAGTGGCCCATATGTTTGCTAGATATATGGATTTTTGCCAAATAAAATATTCATAAAATGATAGGTTTTATTTGGGCCCATTAGAAAATGTAAAGTTTAAATTCCTCTCTTGTGGGTGATTCCACTTGTGAATGGCCATTTGTTTTACATGACTATAGTGGGCCTAATCAATTAATAACAATTAATAAAACAAAGGTTTAAATTCCTATTTTTTTGACCTTGTATGGAAAAAATGGGGCATTTGTAGTGGGAACGACATACTGGACCCAGCCCTCCTCCATACAAGTCCAATTGTTAAGGCTCATTTACCTAAGTTGGACTTAATTGTATAGGTTCATTATATTAGTTAAACCTAAATATTGATTAGCAACAAATTAATTCTAAATTAATTGAATTTGTTTCAATGTGACACTTTAAAATGAATAGGAAATTATATGACTTTGGTTTTAAAAATTTAATCTTTTCTAGACCCAGCCCTCTTCCATACTGGACCCAGCCCTCCTCTATACAAGTCCAATTGTTTAGGCTGATTTACCTAAGTTGGACTTAATTGTATAGGTTCATATATTAGTTAAACCTAAAATATTGATTAGCAACAAATTAATTCTAAATTAATTGAATATATTTCAATGTGACACTTTAAAACTAATAGGAAATTACAGGACTTTGGTTTTAAAAATTTAATCTTTTCAATTTTTTGGAGAACCATAGTCATTAATTTTCTATAAATAAATAATAAAAATATTATTTTTAATTTTATAATGAGCTTATTTTAATAATTATATTCGATCTCCACTATTAGTTTAACAAAGTCTAACTTAAATGGGGCCTCGAGACGCTTTGATTTGTCCCCCTACTAAAGGTGTTCATTAGTTATTTTGACAAGGTTAGATTTTGAACAAAATCTATGATTATCGAAACCATGGGTTTGGCTCGTAAAATAAGAGATTTTGTTTTCTTATTTTGATCGAATAGTAGGTTGTTAATAATGGTGTCCATTATTAAATACGTTTACAACTTTATTTAACTAGTGATATTTTTTACTCTCACCAACCGAGACAAGGATATCATAAATTAGTTAAAAACCTAAAGAAATAAAGATATGATAGTTTTTGGTATTTTTCTCATATCTTACATATTCTTGAAATTTGTGTGGATAGGAGTTTTATTGAGAAAATGTGATTGATTTATATTTTATTGATAATTTGTAGTACAATTATGGTTTTGTCTACTCCCATCCTTTTTCAACTTTCGATGGAGAAACTCACTAGAGAAAACTTCCTTAAATGGAAGCAAAACATCAACGTTGTGGTTATTGGTGACAACTCCAAGTTCGTCATGACTGAGGAATCCCCAGAATGAACACCGTCTCCGCACATTTGTGATGGCACCGTCAATGCTTGGATAGCACCGTGTCTGCACGTTCGTGATCAACTCAACTATGGTCTAATGCAGCTCATGAACGAGCATCAGAATTTCGAGTCTATCATGGGTGGACCTAGTAAGGGAGGACAAAATACAACTACAACTACTGCTGCTGATCCAGCCAAGGCTGAAGCTAACCCAGGTTCATCTTCGAAAGCTGGAAACAAAAGGAAAGATGGACAAAACAACAACCCCAACCCTACAAAGGCTGCAAAGAAGAGTGCACAACCAAATGCACAGATGCCTAAAGGGAAGAACAAGAAAAATAAGAAAGGTAAAGGTAAGTGTTTTCACTGCAAAGAGAAAGGCCATTGGAAACAAGATTACCCTAAGTTTCTAATAGCGAAAAAAAAGCCTCTTGAATCGTGGGAGAAAGTGGATGAAGGCGGCTTAAAGCTTAGAGATGGGAACGGAGCATTCGTTGCTGTCCAAGCTAGAGGAAGAGCTCGTCTAAAGTTTGGAAAAAAAATTTAATATTAAATGAGGTATTTTTTATTCTTGATTTTAGTAGAAATTTAATTTCAGTTTCCATGTTGCAATTAGAACAATTTGTTATAACTTTCATAAGTTCTAATATATCTATTTTCTTCAATGGATCATAATTGTGTATTGCATGTTTGGAAAACGGGCTTTATATTATGCGACCTAACGAACCCCTCACTCTTAACAATGATTTATTCAAAATAGCTAAACCTAGGACCAATAAACGTCAAAAGATGGTAACGATAATATGACGTAATTATGGCACTTCAGATTAGGTCACATTCACTATGATAGGATTCAAAGACTTAGGACTGACCGTTGAGGGAACTCACCTTAAGTGAATTACCTATCTGTGAATCTTGTCTAGAAGGAAAACTGACCAAGCGTCCATTCTCTGCAAAAGGTGATAGGGCCAAAGAACAACTTGGACTTGTTCATTCAGATGTTTGTTGACCTTTGAATGTACAAGCCAGGGGTGGTTTTGAGTATTTCGACACTTTCATTGACGATTACTCTAGATACTCATGTCTTTACCAAATGCATAGGAAATTAGAAACATTTTCTTTGTTTCAGGAATTCTTAGCAATGGCTCAGAATAAATTAGGTAAAACATTAAAGATCTTGCGATCTGATAGGGGTGGAGAATATTTGGATATGCAGTTCCAAGATCATTTAACTGAACTTGGGATTTTATCACAACTTACTGCCCCGGGTACTCCGCAACAAAATGGTGTAGCTGAATGCCGAAACATAACTTTATTGAAAATGGTTAGATGCATGCTTAGTTACTTAACTCTACTTAACTTTATTCAAAATAGCGAAACCTAGGACCAATAAACGTCAAAAGATGGATAACGATAATATGACGTAATTATGGCACTTCAGATTAGATCACATTCGCTATGATAGGATTCAAAGACTTAGGACTGACCGTTGAGGGAACTCACCTTAGGTGAATTACCTGTCTGTGAATCTTGTCTAGAAGGAAAACTGACCAAGCGTCCATTCTCTGCAAAAGGTGATAGGGCCAAAGAACAACTTGGACTTGTTCATTCAGATGTTTGTGGACCTTTGAATGTACAAGCCAGGGGTGGTTTTGAGTATTTCGACACTTTCATTGACGATTACTCTAGATACTCATGTCTTTACCTAATGCATAGGAAATTAGAAACATTTTCTTTGTTTCAGGAATTCTTAGCAATGGCTCAGAACCAATTAGGTAAAACATTAAAGATCTTGCGATCTGATAGGGGTGGAGAATATTTGGATATGCAGTTCCAAGATCATTTAACTGAACTTGGGATTTTATCACAACTTACTGCCCCGGGTACTCCGCAACAAAATGGTGTAGCTGAACGCCGAAACATAACTTTATTGAAAATGGTTAGATGCATGCTTAGTTACTTAACTCTACCAACTTTGTTATGGGGATATGCAATTGAAACCACGAACGACATTCTCAATGTCATGCCATCTAAATCAATCCCCAAAACACCTTTAGAACGCTGGAATGGTCGTGAACCTAGTTTACGTCATTATAGAATCTAGGGGTGTCCTGCCCACGTCCTGAGGAAAAAGGAAGGAAAGCTAGAACCACGAACTGAAGTTTGTATTTTTGTTGTCTATCCTAAAGGTACACGGGGTGGACTTTTCTATAGTCATTCAGAAAAGAAAGTGTTTACTTCTAAAAATGCTACTTTTCTACAAGATGACTATGTCCAAAACTTCAAACAACGCAGCAAAGTAGTTTCAAAGGAGATGGTTAAACAATTGACTCCAAACAATGTTCCATCGTCATGTTGATGAATAAATTCCCACTCTTCATGTCCAACCGACGCAAGTTGAATTAAATGAAGAAAGTACCACTGTCCCTGAGCAAACAGTCACGGAGCCTCGTCGTAGTGGGAGGGTTTCTAGGAACAGTTCGCTATGGTTTGGATGGTGAATCCAATATGGTTGTTGGTGACACTAGTGATGATGATCCATTGTCTTTCATACAGGCAATGGCTAGCCCTGAAAAGGAACTATGGCTCGAAGCCATGAAACAGGAAATGGAGTCCATGTACTCAAATTTCGTATGGGATCTTGTGGAAGCACCTAGTGACTTTAGAGACATTGGGTGCAAGTGGATCTACAAGAAGAAATGAGGTGTTGATGGAAATATCGAGACTTATAAAGCTTGATTAGTGGCAAAGGGTTATACCTAACAAGAAGGCATGGACTATGAGGAAACTTTTAGTCTGGTAGCCATGCTCAAATCCATTCGCATCCTCTTATCCATAGTAGCGGCTCTTGACTATGAGATCTGGAAAATGGACGTCAAGACAGCTTTTCTTAATGGAAAGCTTGACAAAGTCATTTATATGAATCAGCCAGAAGGATTTAAAGTAGCTAGTCAAGAAGGAAAAGTTTGCTAGTTGAATTGGTCCATTTATGGACTTAAGCAAACTTCTCGTTCCTGGAACCTTAGGTTTGATGAAATAATCAAAGCCTATGGCTTTGAACAAAATATTTATGACCCTTGTGTTTACCAACTGAAGAAAAATCAAATAGCAGTATTCCTGGTTTTTTATGTAGATGATATCTTACTCATTGAAAAAAATGTTAAGAAATTGTCAGATGTGAAGAATTGGCTGAGCACTCAATTCTAGATGAAGGATTTGGGTGAAGCAAGATATGTTCTAGGCATCCAGATCATTAGGAATATAAAGAACAGACTCTTAGCTCTATCACAAGTAGCTTACATTGATAAAGTGCTTGAACGATTCTCAATGACAAATTCCAAGAAAGGACATTTACCGTCCCGCCATGGAATCCATCTTTCAAAAAAAGCAGTCTCCCAAGACTCCTGAAGAGGAAGATGCAATGAGAAAAGTTCCTTACGCATCTACAGTTGGAAGTCTGATGTAACGCCCTACTACCCAAGGACTGTTACGTTGTGCATTTTAAATAGTGCTAAACTCTATAACCGAGCCCTTTGGCCATAATCATGTAACTAAATGTGATTAATGGTTTATGGTTAAAAAGTTTGGTCAAAGATACAACGTTTCACTAAAACGTTTAATGTATACATTGGGATCCCAAAATATAATTTATAGGTTAATTACAGTAAAAGATTTACAACCAGCCGACCTAAGCGGCAAAATAGGGTTAACCATAGTTCCTTTTTAAACCTACGTGTTGACCGCGTTTTTGGCCAACGACGTGTAGACGTCAAAACAACAAAAAACCTTCAAGAGAAATATACGACACAGACAATTTTTTATAGTGGTTCAGCCCCAATGTGTTGGTAAAAGCCTAGTCTACTTAGAGTTATGATTATAGATCTACACTCAAGATCAAATGAACCTGAGTCAACTAAGTTTCTTCAGTGCAGATTAAAAGAATACAAGAGTTCTCTCAAGATACAATTACTCTCTCTGGAAAATTGAAATCCGGACCCCCTTTATGATGCCCTAAGCCTTGTATTTATAGGCTCAGGATTGTACAAATGATGTCCCCCATAATCGGGATATTTCGTTATTCTCACTATATTCAATTAATAAAAATATTCAAAATACAACAAAACACTATTTTTGTGGGATAATCTGAGAGATTCCCACGCAGGTATGACCGATTCTTATTGAAGCTGTTACTGGGATCTTTTGCGTAGCCCTGCTCTGTTTAGTCGGTCCACATCACACTCAGGAGGAGAACTGAAGGGCCAAAATTCCTCACTGGTCGGCCAAACCTTCACTGGTCGAACAAGGACATAACTGAGCGGACAAGCACCTGACTGGGCGGACAAGCACCTGACTAGGTGGACAAGCATATGACCGGGCGGACAAGCACCTGACTGGTCGGTCATGACACTTGACTGGTCAGTCAAAAATCTTCACCGATCTACCGGACCACTCTTAAGCCAGATTACCTAGCCATTCCTTGCAATTTGTCACTTTTATTGCCACATCATCGTTTTCAAATTTTGGGGATAAAATTTTCCCCCCAAGTTTATTATATGATGTTCTCACATAATAAACTATTTTCTCCACTACTGACGACACAATAAAAAATCCAACTGCTCATTTTCCCGCCTACGCAACAGACCACGACTCCATAGCAGACCACGATCACTGGAATTAACTGCTCACAATCATGGGGAGAAGATATACCCAAGGAATTCCAAGGGTCTAAGAATAAGTGGCAATCTCCACTTTTTCCCTTAAACTAGACCAATAAGTACCCATAATCTCATAAGCAAAAGGAGAGCAAAAAATTTCCCTCATCTTTTCCTCTCTTGGCTGAATACCCCATGTTCTCTTCTTGGCTGAAAGTCTCCAAAATTCCAAGGAAAGCTCCCATTTTTTCCAAGCAAACACAAGGGCTCTTCAAGAAATCTACGCATTTGGGTAAGTCTTCTTCCTTATCTCCACCTATGTGTTTTTTTTTCAAAGCTTTAAGAAAAAATATGTGTAGGCCGAAACCCCCATAGGAAATTTTCTCTTGAGTTTGTATATGAATCTTTGATATACAATGTGTATTGTGGATGTTTTGATGTTGTTTAGGCTATGGGTAACTCAATTTTATCTTTAATTTCATGGAAATTTAAAGAAAAATGAATTATTCAACCTAAATCACATATATGGGTTTATGGGTAATGGATGATATATAGGGTCTCTAGAACATTTGAAACCTTTCAAATCACCCATTTTGATCTTGTTGTTGTGTATTTTGGGTGAGGAAATGAGTTTGTGCTATATGGGATTTAGGGCTTTTGTTTTTCAAAATAGGTTTAGGATTGTGTTGTATGGCCGATCGGCCATGGCCCTTTTTTTCTTTTTATTTGAATACTTGGGCATGCCCTAAAATCACATGCCTCTCACTGCTCGGACGTGGCCCCTCGAGTGCCTCAATACCCCTCAAAACTAGGGTGAAGCCCCTCGGACGAGAGGCTCCTCGGATGCGTCGCCACTCCTCGGACGCCTCGGCACATGGTCCTCAGATGCGCACTAGGTTCTGTTTGGACACCTCAGCACAGATGCTCGGACGCCTTGGCACAGCCCTCAGGTGCCTCGGTAACAACTGCTCGGACGTCTCGGCACAACCACTAGAGCATCACTCGGCCTACTCGGACACGCAACAGGTTCCGCTCGGACACCGCGTGACACCTGCTCGAACACCGTATGACACCCGCTCGGACATCGTATGACACCCGCTCGGACAACGCGCGACACCCGCTCGGACAATGCGCTTTAGGCACCAAATTGGTGGGCCTAGCCCCTCAGACACTCCTCCAATCCGCTCGGACACCACTCACTTTAGGCACCAAATTTTTGCCTATCATTTTTTCCCCTCATACATGCTCATTCTGTGGAGTAGAGTATATTTTTACAACCCAATAAAATATTTCCTGAGTAGTAAATAAATATTTTTCCTGAATCAATTGACTTATACTTGTTTGGTTACTCATCTCCCCTTATTTATTTTTGTAGATGAATCGCTTCAACTATAGGGGAGGTGACAACCATACAAATTCTGACACTTCCATTCCGCAATCGAGCGATACTCCTCAAAGCAGCGACTCTTCGTCAAAGTCTCCTAGCAGTCGCACCCCCGAGGATCGCCTTCACCGTCTTAAAAAATTCCTTCCCCGATCAGCCTTATATTTTCTCCACGAAGAACAGTTTCTCAATCAACAGGCTGAGCAGTCAGAAATGACGGTAAAGAAATCTAACAGACTTCCTCAGGACCAGGACCCTCAGGTAGCTCATAGAGCGGTATAGAAAGTAGTGGAAAGTAGTAAGGTCCGAACTGCGGCTTCTTCAAGACTGCCTTGCCAGACACAAAAACCCAGCAAGCCTCGGAGAAAAATCACTCAGAAAGTTACTACCGAGATCCAGCGATTAGCCATTAAAAAACCAAGAAAAGAAGGAGAAGAAACACCTTCTTGGTTTACAGCCAAACCCTCCAAACTTAACCCCGGGATGTTCGATAAACACATTCAAGCCTTGGGCCTGAGAGGGGTTAACGTGATATGTTCGCGCCCTCATCAGAGAGCCAACAATCCTGGCGGACCATACTGTGCCTGGTCTAGGCACCACGCATACGCAGGAGCTACCATCCCGTTGCATTCTTTCTTTCAGTCAATAGTGGACTACTTCAACGTCTCTCCTTTTCAGATTGCCCCCAATGGGATTCAGGCGTTGTCCACTCTATATATCCTTTACTTCCTGCAAGGCTGGGATCCACCCACTCCTCATGAAGTGCATTATCTCTTTGAATTCAGGACTAACCCAAGCCACAAGAATACAGGTTTTTTCCACCTCTTCCACAGGCATAAAGGGATTAAATACCTCCATGGTATTTCTCATAAGTCAAATCCTGGAAAATACTATACAGAGTATTTTCTCACTTCAGACATCAAAGCCAACAACTTAGCTTTTACACACGCGGGTCCATTTCACCAGCCCTTGCCTACCAAAGAAATGTGTTCCCGAGCAGAAGAGTTGGCTAATATGTGCACCGAGGAGAAGAATGTGAAAGAGTTGGTTACTGTGGATAATCTTCAGATGGTGATCCTGTTACCAAGTAACCAGAACATTATAGTAGATAGTACAACTAAGGAAGCAAATTCAATTGACCAGTCCAATGCGGATACTAAGGTAGTGACCGATCAGTTCTCTCCTGACCCGTCTCCCTACTCTGGTAGACCAGGTGACCTTATCATTAGGGAACCCCAGCCAGAAGATCAACGCAGATGTGTTATTCCCACACAGCCTGGGAAAGGAAAGACCATCAAGCTTCATAGAGACTTAAGCTCATCATCTGATGAAGAGGATGACTTCCTTGACCAAATCCTAAACTCAGGTCTAGTAGTCATAGTGAGATGTTTGATTTTAAATAACTTGGTTATATGGGATTTATAGAGCTGTCTGGTAGTTGTAAAGTATTTACCCACATATTGCTTCATTTTTTACTAACAAATCTTGTGTTTACTCTTTTGCAGATTTAGAGATGTTCAGGCAATTCAACACCTCTCTTGCCCAAAAGAGGAAATCTGGGGAAGGAAGTGGCTCCAACCCCCAAGAAAAGTTCCAAGGACAACCCCGACCAGCCAAGGGAGACAACCCGAGGAGCCGATTACAATCCTGCAGCTGACCCCTTCGTCGATTCCTCCCTCTGCAAGCCTAACCCCTACTCGCCTGACTGGCTTGAGTGAGGCCCTTCGCACTGCTGGTAACATTGGGAAGGAACTGCTTGACCAGACCCTTCATGATGCTTCAATGATTCAAAGCTTTGAATCCTTACCTCGGCTTAGTGTTGAAGTTGTCTTACAAAGAGGGCTCGCTCAGCTGATGAATGTAAGTATTTTATCACAAGACAGTTTGTTATTAATCATTTTTACTTGTAGTAACTTCCTGTTTTCCATGCAGTCACTTATCACCATCAGCCATACTCAGCATCGAGCAGTAGACTACAAGGAATTGATCAAGGTCTTAAATGATCAACTAGTGGATGCTCAAACTAAAGTGGAGACTTTAACTTCTTCGGAAAAGGATCTCAAATCCAAGGTGGAGCAGGCAGAGAAGACCGTGGCTGAGCGAAATGTGTCTCTTAGGGGGCTGGCTGATGAGAACCAAAAAAAAATTCAAATCAACAAGTCGTTGACTGATCAGCTAGAGAAACTGACTCGTGAGAATGAGGAGCTAAAGCGAGAGAAAGAAGTCGATCTCGCTCGCTACGAGGAAATTTGTTTCAATTGCTTTTACCAGGTGTGGAAGCTGAACAAGACTCTCAAACTCGACTTTCTCACAGAGGAGGCCAAGGCAGAAGAGCTTGCCAAATGTGAGGCAAAGGCTGCTGAGGCAGCTAATCCTGCTGGTACCACACCTTTTTCCCCCACACTATCATTCCGACCGGAAGAAGCAACTGATGCTGAGGAAGGTGTTGATCAACCTGCCATAGCCGACCAGTGAGCTTCCATCCGACCAGAGAGCCTCCATCCGACCAGAGAGCCTTCATCCGACCAGCTAAATCCATAGCTGACTAGTAGACCATTATTTTGTATTTTGCTATTGTACTTTTGCTCGTATGGCCAAGCTATGAACACTTTACTTTTTTAGACTTAATCATTTAAAAGTTGTATTACATAGATGCCTTATATTTTCATATGAGTACTTAGTTTTCTAACTTAGAAATTCTAAGCATTTCATAAGTTACTACTAAGCATGCTTTCTCACATTCTTATTGCTCTAACATTTTATGAGCATAGCGTTTTATTTACACACGAATAGTTGTTCTTAACTTAAAATTTTGAAAAAATTCCAAGTTAATTAAGCTTTGTAAAACAAGTTAGCTTAACGGCCCTTTTGACTTCAAAGACTTACAAGTCAGCCTGAAAACAAATATATTTGCTCGTGTTCTTATTGCTTGTGTTGAAGTGTATACCAGTATACCCTATGTGCCCACCAAGTGATTGAGGGTTGAAAAATCCTTGATGACTTGCTACTTGACCGAATTTGTCCGAGCAGTTATTACTCGTGAAACACATTGAATATACAAAGGATATTTCAGCAGTTAACACTGCAAAAACATGCAACTATTTAAACATTGGTCATTCATCTGATGGATACCGACCAGTTGAACACTGCCCGGTATTTCCTTTAGAAAACCATTTTTGTTTTAAGTTGTAATGACAGTTGAACACTGCCAAAGTAAGAATAATCAACACATATGCAAAATTTGTAGCAAGATTCGACTGCACTGCGCATGATCTCTTTTATTACTCGTAAAAATAAGGACAAAATGTGTCTAATTACGAGTCTCAAACAAAATAAAATTGTTCAAAATAACATATCTGGTTAGCAAATAGCCAGTTCACAAACAAACTTAAATAATAAGTTAAACACTTGAGACAAAGCTACTACTCTGTAAGCAGTATTTATTAATAATATTTCCTCAAGTGCTCGCCATTCCAATAGTTCCTGATCAGCTCTCCATTTAATCGAGCAAGTTTGTAAGTCTCGGGTGGAAAGACTTGCTCAATTTGATACGGTCCCTCCTAGTTTGATCCTAGTACCCCAGCTGTCGGGTCTCTGATGAACACCTTTCTGAGGACCAAATCTCCGATCTGGAACTTTCGATCTCTGACTTTGGAATTAAAATAGCGGGCCACCTTTTGCTGATGAGCAGCAACTCTCAAGCTTGCTTTTTCTCGTCTCTCCTCAAGGAAATCTAAAGATTCAGCTAGCATTTGGTGATTCTTTTCCTGGTCGAACATGGTTCTCCGATTAGATGGTGGGTCTACTTCTACAGGTAACATGGCTTCATACCCATATGCCAAGGAAAAGGGGGTATGACCAGTTGCTGTCCGGGCAGTAGTCCTGTATGACCAAAGGACTTCTGGTAATTCTTCCGCCTAAGCACCCTTAGCTCGCTCTAGGCACTTTTTTAGAGTATCTCTCAAAGTTTTATTTACGGCTTTAACTTGCCCATGGGCTTGCGGATGGGCTACCGAGGAGAAACTTTTCGTGATGCCATGCCTAGTGCAGAAATCGGTAAATAAGTCACTATCGAACTGAGTGTCGTTGTCAGAGACTATCTTCTTGGGCAGACCATAGCGACATATTATATTCTTAACCACAAAGTCTAACACTTTCTTCGAGGTGATCGTGGCTAGTGGTTCGGCTTCGGTCCACTTGGTGAAATAATCCACAGCAACTACTGCAAACTGTACTCCTCCTTTCCCTTTGGGTAGTTTCCCGATCATAACAATGCCCCATACTGCAAGAGACCACGGGCTCTGCATTTGCTTCAAGACATTTGGAGGTGCCCTTGGTACTTTAGAAAATCTCTGGCATTTATCACACTTCTTCACATACTCCATGGAATCTTCATTCATTGTAGGCTAGAAAAATCCTTGCCGCAAAATCTTTTTAGATAGACTCTGCCCCCCAGCATGATCTCCACATAACCCCTTGTGCACTTCAGCCAATAAGTTTTTCGACTGGTCGGGTGTTATGCACCTTAGTAGAGGCAAAGAGTACCATCTTCTATACAGCACCCCATCCATCATAATGTACCTAGCAGCTTGCCTCATAATCTTCTTTGCTTCATTACGATCATCTGGGAGGATTCCTTGCTCAAGGTAAGCAATGATGGGTGTCATCCAAGTGTCAACTATTGTCATGGGCATGGCTTCTTGTTCATTAATGCTCGGCTCTGCTAAGTATTCCACCGGTACTATATTTAGAGTTTTAGCATCTTTTGCACTAGTTAATTTTACTAGAGCGTCTGCGTTAGAGTTCTGCTCCCGCGGTACCAGCTTAATAGTATACTTCTCGAATTGTGCTAGCAGATCCTTGGTCTTATTCAAGTACGCCATCATGCGTAGGCCCCTTGCTTGATATTCCCCTAAGACTTGGTAGACCACCAATTGGGAATCACTGTTTACTTCAACCGACCGGGCACGAACATCTCTAGCCAAGCGCAAGCCTGCCAAGAGGGCTTCATACTCTGCCCCATTATTAGAAGCTTTAAATCTGAATATTAATGCGCAATGAATTCAGTGCTTCTCCGGTGTGACTAATATAATTCCAACTCCCGAATGATGTTCGTTTGATGACCCATCAACAAAAAGTTGCCAAGCAGGAAGATCTTCTCTCTGTCCAGTTACACGCTCTTGCTGGTCGGGAATATCAACAATCCCAGTACATTCAGCAATAAAATCCACCAAAGCCTGACCCTTAATAGCAGATCTTGGTTGATACTTGATTTCGAATTGGCCCAATTCAACCGCCCATTTAAGTAGCCGACCAGATGACTCCGACTTCTGCAAGACTTGACGTAGGGGCTGGTCGGTAAGGACTTTAATGGGGTGTGCCTGGAAGTACGGTCGCAATTTGCGGGATGCAAGTACCAAGCAATAGGCCAACTTCTCCATCACGGGATACCTGGACTCTTCTCCTATCAGTCGTTTGCTAACATAGTACACCGGATGCTGTACTTTATCTTCTTCTCGTACTAGAGCAGCACTAACAGCGTGCTCTGTGACTGCTAGGTAAATAAAGAGGTCTTCTCCATCAACTAGCTTCAAAAGAACAGGAGGTTAAGCCAAGTGCTCCTTTATGGCTTGAAAAGCTTGCTCACATTCATCCGTCCATTCAAACTTCTTGCTTCCTCTAAGCAGGTTAAAAAAACGGGACACATTTGTCCGTCGATTTAGAGATGAACCTGCTTAGAGCAGCAATCCGCCCAGTCAAGCTTTGCACATTCTTAATTCTGGTCAGAGACTTCATTTCTGCAAGCGCCTTTATCTTTTTTGGATTTGCCTCTATTCCTCGGGAGTTCAGAATAAACCCAAGAAATTTTCCAGAACTTACCCCAAACGAGCATTTGAGGGGGTTCAACTTCATGTTGTACTTTCTCAGTACTGCAAAGCATTCCTCCAAATCTCGTACATGTCCTTCAGCTTCCTTTGACTTTACCATCATATCGTCTACGTACACCCCCATGATCTTGCCGATTAAGTCACGGAACATGCCATTCACCAAATGCTGGTAGGTGGCTCCCGCGTTCTTCAAGCCGAATGGCATGACCTTATAACAGTATAGCCCTATGTCTGTTCGGAAACTGGTATGCTCTTCATCGGGAGGATGCATACTAATCTGGTTATACCCTGAGTAAGCATCCATGAAGGACAATGTTTCATGACCAGAGGTCGCGTCCACCAATTGGTCTATTCTCGGCAAAGGAAAATAGTCCTTTGGACATGCTTTGTTCAGGTCGGTAAAGTACACACAAGTCCTCCACTTTCCATTGGACTTGGGCACTAACACTGGGTTTGAAACCCAGGCAAGGTAATATGCCTCCCTTATAAACTTGTTTTCCTTTAGCCGCTCCACCTCCTCCTTGAGAGCCTCTGCTCGATCCTTGTCGAGCAACCTCCTCTTCTATTGCACTGTTGGATAGTTTTCATCCACGTTGAGCACGTGGCTGATCACAGTTGGTGAGATACCCACCATATCCTTGTGAGACCAGGCGAAGACATCTTGATTCCTCCGCAAAAATTCTACCAGCTGCGCTTTTACTTCTGACTTCAACTTTTTTCCCACCTTGACCCCTCTGGCTGGGTCATTCTCATCTATTGGAACCTCCTCTAACTCCTCAGATGGTCCCACTTCACTTTCATAATCCCCAAAGCGAGGATCAAAGTCCATTCCCTCGCTTTGGGCAACACCCTATTTGGTGCTTGTTGTTCACCTATACCAAGAGTGCTTTCTTGGCCAAACATTCCTTCCTGATCGGCTACGACTGTAAAGCTTTGGTCGACATCCATTTTGTCCACCTCCTCTCTCTCGGCACATACAATCATGTTGTTTTCTTTGGCCCCCCTTCGTGCTTTAGCTACCGAGGCATTATAACATTCCCTAGCCTCTCTATGGTCTCCTCGGACGCAACCTATGCCCGCACTGGTCAGGAACTTCATGGAAAGGTGCCATATAGAGACTGCTGCATGCAAGGTTGTGAGTAGTGGTCGACCAATTACCACATTATAGGCAGACGGGCAGTCGACTATCAAAAACTCTATCATAACTATCTCATGCTTGGGAGTATCCCCCGTTGTGACTGGTAACTTGATCGTTCCAGCTGGTGACAGCCCTTCTCCAGTAAATCCATAGATGACGTGAGAGCATGGCTTCAAGTCGTTGATAGATAGTTTCATCCTTTCAAAGGATAATTTGTAGATAATGTTCACAGAACTCCCTGTGTTGACCAGGCATCTCTTCACCTTCATATTTGCTATTTGAGGGTATCTCACGTGTCGTGCATCATCTTCAGTGAAAGTGAGGGACTCACTTTCGTATCGTGTGTTCTTTGGAGGCCGCGCCTCTACAGTCATGACCTCGGATGTTGATGCTGCGTCCAACTCATGTCGAAGTGTTCGAGCATACCTCTCCCTTGCCTTGTTGCTATCCCCAGCCAGATATGAACCTCCACATATGGTGTCTAGAGTGAAGTCCACAGACTCGGGTTGCAAAGGTGGGGATCGCTACCGCTTAAACCCAGGATTGTTGTTACTTCCCTCTCCTTGGGTCTTTTCTGCTCGATATTTTTTCAATTTCCCCGACCGAAGGAGAAACTCTTTCTCATCCTTGAGATGATTGAATTCATTCATGTCGTGACCATAGTCTCCATGGAAACGACAGAACTTATTCAAATCTCTCTTACTCATCTCCTTCTTGATGGGTGGGGGTTTCCGGTAGGGGACCTCCTGATGACTTGCGAGATATATCTTCGCTCGGCTGGCCAAAAAAGTGGTGTAATTGGTGAACCGAGGTTCATACTTAGTTGGCTTGTCGTTTGGTCCCGACTTAGCCTTCTTTTCATTGTGGTAGTGAGACCCGTTATTCCCACGTTTCTTACCACCACTTTGATTGTTTCCACCATTCTTGGGAGGATCATTCGATCCACTCGGATTGTTCAAGCCCTTCTCTCCCTTCTCAATTGTATCATCCAATTTTATATACTTGTCCGCCCGGTCAAGAAATTGTTGTAACGTTGAAATTGGGTTGCGATGAATACTGTCCCACAAAGGACTGCGATAGATTATGCTAGAAGAAATGGCCACCATCTTCCCCTCATCTCCAACCGCGGTTGCTCGGTTGGCTTCTCTCATGAACCTTTGTATGTAGTTTTTGAGAGATTCATCTTTCCTTTGTTTAATATCTGCCGAGTGATTGGCGTAAACTGGAGGGGTCTGAGCAGCACTGAACTGCCTGCAAAACTCTTTCTTGAAACTTTCCCAAGAAGTGATGGAGTTTGGCTTAAATTTCCAATACCACTCCTGGGCAGTGTCGGACAATGTAGTGGGGAAAACTTTGCACCGATAGTCATCACTCACTCCGAGCAGCTCCATTTGGTCTTCGAATTTCCCCACATGCCTTATCGGATCTGCCTTTTCTGTAAAAACTGGCAGTACCGGTGATTTGTACTTCGCTGGTGGCTGGGCTGCTCTAATTCGAGCACAGAACGGGCTGCCACTCCTGTGGTCTACTGGATCGATTGCAGAAGGTCGTTTCGACAGACCTTGAACTACTGCTATCAGAGCATCAAGCTGGGCTTGGATGCTTGGGGCCACTGCTTAGGACTCATTCTCAGGACCGCCTGGTCGGGCGCTCTTATCCGGCACACCATCATCGAGTATTTCTACTTGACTGGTAGGTCGGTTCAGATCTCGCCCTTCGACCGAGACGGTCCTTCTCCTGTCAACAATGACGTCTCTTAGATCCTTCTGAGAGGTATGCCTCCCTAATCGATCGAACACCGTACTCTGAGTTTTTTTGGAAGGCTTGCCGTGTGGGACATGCTCCTTGCCACTGCACTGCTGGTTGGGATGCAGTGGTGGCCTTCCTGTCTGCGCTGGGTGGTCTTTTCCTCCTCGCTGGTTGTTGTCATTCTTCTCCTTTGACTGATTAGTGTGATGACTATCAGGTTCATCACGAACATGCCCGTCTTTGAAGTGTGAAGTTTCTTTACCTCGAGGAGCCCTATTTTGCTCCTGCTGAGGTGGAGTTTTCTTACTACCTGACTTGTGACTTATGGATCTGGAAGTCTCTGATGGGTGGCTCCTTGAGGGGGTTCTGGAGTTCCCCCTTTGGGTTGAGGTAGTGCCCGATCGGACCCCATCTTCTTCCTGACCAGGTGGGTTACTACCACTTCTATTTGGTCCTGGAGAATTGGGTCTGTCAGTGTTTTTGCGACCAGCTTCTGTGGTCCTTGCTCCTAGGGTTGCTGCTTCTCGTGCTACAGCTTGGGCATTGGCTTGGGCCAGCTGCGTAGCTGCCTCCAGAGCGAGTGCAACCTCGTGATGTCGCCTATCGGCCTCCTCCTGTTGTCGCCGGATCTCCTCGCTCCTAGCGTCCATCTCCAGTCTTTGCTGCTCAAATGCAGCCTTCTGCCTAGCCATTTCTTCAGCGAACGCCTCCTGTCTGGCGTTGAATTGTGCCATTTCCTCCTGGAAAGCCCCCATGGCTTCCTGGAGTTGTTTAGCCTCTAGAGTCACTTCCTCTAGCAGGACTCTAAGCTCAGTCTCATGGTCTTGAGACCGCATTGGTGTTCTTAGGTGCCATAATGCTACAGGGATTGTCTGTTTTTCTCTCTAGGCTCTCAACGAAAGCACCAAAATGTTGACCGCGTTTTTGGCCAACGACGTGTAGACGTCAAAACGACAAAAAACCTTCAAGAGAAATATATGACATAGACAGTTTTTTATAATGGTTCAGCCCCAATGTGTTGGTAATAACCTAGTCCACTTAGAGTTATGAGTTTATTCAGTGTGGATTAAAAGAATACAAGAGTTCTCTCAAGATACAATTACTCTCTCTGGAAAATTGAAATTCGAACCACCTTTATGATGCCCTGAGCCTTGTATTTATAGGCTCAGGATCGTACAAATGATGTCCCCCATAATCAGGATATTTCTCTATTCTCACTATATTCAATTAATAATAATATTCAAAATACAACAAAACACTATTTTTGTGGGATAATTTGAGAGATTCCCGCGTAGGTATGACCAATTCTTATTGAAGTTGTTACTGGGATCTTTTGTGTAGCCCTGCTCTGTTTATTCGGTCCACATCACACTCAGGAGGAGAACTGAAGGGCCAAAATTCCTCACTGGTCGGCCAAACCTTTACTGGTCGAACAAGGACATAACTAGTCAGACAAGCACCTGACTGGGCGGACAAGCACCTGACTGGGCAGACAAGCACCTGACTCGGCGGACAAGCACCTGACTCAGCGGACAAGCATATGACCGGGCGGACAAGTACCTGACTGGTCGGTCATGACACTTGACTGGTCAGTCAAAAATCTTCACCGGTCTACCAGACCACTCTTAAGCCAGATTACCAAGCCATTCATTGCCATTTGTCACTTTTATTGCCACGTCATCATTTTCAAATTTTGGGGATAACACTACGACTATGGTGGTCGAGCAGCTGCATATGTACACATCGTCACCTAAGCTCTCCAACTCAAGGATGGTACAACTTTTTTTTGGCTTTACCTACACCACATAGCACCCGTGAGCCGAGACTCAGCAAAAACTCAATATGCTCATGAACAGGTAATAACATGTCAGTGAATCACAATAGCATGCCTAGCAATAATAGCCCTATCATGCATGCAAGTAAGTTCAAGTAAATGATTGTGGGTCCTGCCCTCCTGTATGGATGACTATCAAGTCAATCCTAAGTGAATTTCACTAATGATTCTGGTAATCATACTGGGGCTTGCAACCCATTCAGATGAGTGAATATCAATAATTATTCTAGTAATCATGCTGGGGCTTGCAGCCCAATCAGATAAGTGACTAAGGAGTCACGAACTTGAACCAAATAAGTAACTATGGAGTCACGAACTTGAGCCAGATAAGTGACTATGGAGTCACGAACTTGAACCAGATAAGGACTACGGAGTTACGAACTTGAACCAGATAAGTGACTATGGAGTCACGAACTTGGGCACCACACTCTAAGCCATGTGACATTACGATCACCTGATCCTTTTGGCTCTGGCTTTCAAGTAACTAGCCTTTAGACTAGACAAGCGCTTTTGTTTTCATCGAACTTAAGGTCGGTCAAGCATTTCATACTTATGTTGATAATGCTTATGTCGATTAGATCTAATCTTCTCTGCTTGCGTTAAACATGCTAATATTGTTCTTGACTCATAGGTAAATTCCATACGACCAGTGCTCAGTACTACTGCCGAACTTTACTAATAAGTCACAACTTCACAATAAATACTGACTCCATTGTCGTTTCCTGACTCATAGGTCATTACCATACACAAACAAGCAAAGCTGCTATGCATTTACTATGCAATCAATGTCCATAAATATAGCACTCAACATGCCTCAGCAATAACCATGCATGTCACATACTGGGTGCAGTTTTCTTACCTTTGGTCCAAGTACAAGTTACCAATAAACGATCCTCAAGCACGATTCTGTTTCCAAGCCCCTAGTGATAACCTAGTCACAACCATAATATAAAACCTCATAAAAAATGAGTAAATAAATACTTCCAAGCCCAACCCAAGCCTCCGAGACGTCGAATCCTACTCTTTCTAGGTAGTAGGATCGATCCCAGGCCCTTAGAGTTAAGTTCCTACGATTAAAAACCAAATCTAGGCAAAAATTCCCAAGTCATTCGTGACTTGGCCTAGTAAGTCGTGACTTGCCCCAAGTCAGAGAGCCCCATGCCTAGGCCTTGGGTACTGAGGTTGGCTCTCCTGAAACTGCTGCTAACTACCTTGACCACTTGTCCAAGAAACATTTGGGTGATTCTGCTACCCAGGATTGTAACTCATGGAATATGGGTTGTTGGAGGGCCTTGGGAAGTTCCCTATTGCTTGCACTTTCTCCATAGAAATGTTATTAAAATCCATCATTGTGCATTGTTCAAATAAATGAGGTCCCCCAAATAATTCACATATGACTCGCATCTGCATAACTGGAGCTTGAATAATGTTTTGTTGTAACTGTTTTGTCAATGTTGCCATTTGAGCTGACAACATCAAGATGGCATCCAATTCATGCACTCTAGACACCTTCTTAGTGGTTTCCCTTTCTAATGGCCATTGATAGTTATTCATAGCCATTTCTTCAAATAGATCATAAGCCTCATTAGCGCTCTTACTCATGAACGCTCCTCCAGATGCTGCATCAATGATTGTGCGAGTAGTACCACACAAACCATTGTAGAAATTATGTACCAACATCCATCTCTCTATTCCATGATGTGGGCACTTTCTGGTCAAATTCTTGAATCTTTCCCATGCATCATATAGAGACTCACCCTCCAACTGATAAAAATTGTTGATCTCTCCTCTCAACTTAGCTGCCTTCGCCGAAGGAAAAAACTTTGAGAGAATTTTTGAGCAAGGTCATTCCATGTAGTGATGGAATTGGGTGGCAAAGATACCAACCAACTCTTAGCTCTATCCCTCAAAGAGAATGGAAATAACCTTAATCTGATGGCATCATCACTAACTCCATTCATTTTAAATGTCTGGCAGAGCTCAACGAAGTTAGCTAGATTCATGTTGGGGTCTTCTGTAGGCAATTTCCAAAACTGAACAGTGGATTGAACCATTTGGAGTATGGCAGGCTTGATTTCAAAATTGTTGGCATCGACAGCAGGTGGTCTAATACAAGAATGAACCCCTGTCACAGTAGGCAACACATAGTCCCTCAAACTTTTGGTTGGAAGGTTCTGACCATTACCTTGCTGAGCTTGATCCTCAACAGCACCCCTGTTCAACCCATTATTATTATTCACTGGATCAGCCATGGTGGTGACAACCCTTCTTTCCAACCTTTTCTTCTATCGATTCAGAGTACAAGTCTTCTCTATTTCAGGATCAACATGCACTCAAATAGCAGGGCCTTGGCGTCGCATAAACTACCTGCAACCTGAGATGAGAAAAATTTAGACAATGACAGAATTAGTAAAACAGAAATTAAAATACCAAATTAGAATAAAATTCAATTATTTTAATATTAGCTAAAAACAGTCCGCGGCAACGGCGTCAAAAACTTGTTGTGAAAAATCCAACACGCATGTATACGTATCGTCTTTACAAGAAATAACTCATGTAAGTGAGATCATTCCCACAAGGACTGTAGCTAAGTACCAATTAATTAAATTTTTATTTCTATTTGGCTATCGAAAAATGGATTGTTTAAACTAAATAATCTAAGCAATAAATAAATAACAAAACAATAAACAAGATTTGATCAAGAAATGAAATGTAGGGAAATTAATTTCAATTGATACCACTTCCTATTTCAATAATGCAAACCAACTCTTCTTCTTCTACCTAATGTGATAGCGGATTATAAAATAACCTATATTCTGATTAAGACATATAGATTCCAAATTGTATGGCATTATCCTACATTTCTGAGGCATAACACACACATAATCAGCATTAGGCAATAATCCTAAAGCTACACAAGCCACACAAATACTCTCGTTTTATGTCGAAACCTATGTTTATTCAATTAGAGCATTCTCAACACTCAATATTGATACCTAACTAAGAATGGAAAACAGCGAGTTAGGATCTAAATGAAAACTAAAGATTTAAACTGAAATGAACTTAAGATTAGGAATACCTTTGGATGTACTAGAACCAAACTACACATCAATATTGAAAAGCACATTATTATCTTACTTCCCAAGTGTTTATAAAGCTTAAGATGATAACGCTTATACCCCAACCCAAGTGTTTAACACTCTATAGTAATTCTAGCAGCTTGAAGGCTCTAAACACAGCTTGAAGAATGAGAGAAATGGCTGGGTACTATGTCATATTTATAGAGTTTAAGGTGTGAAAAGATCTTCTTTTAGCTTGAATAAAAATAATGAATATTAATTGAAAAATATTTGAATGTTCGTTCAACAGAGGCTTAAGACTCGGTCAAAACATTCAGAGGTTGGACAAGTGGTTAAGTGTTGAATTGAGCACGGTTTCAAAATCATTTGAAAATGTAACCCTAGAGCCAATATATCGCCCATTGTAAGCGATATATCGCCTGGGCTTATATCCTGAGGGTTCGTCGATGCGTTTGTGCGAAGTTCACATTTTTTCGTATTCCCCGTGTGGCGATATCTCGGCTCCTAGGCTGAGAAATATTGGCATTCATGAATATATTAAAAATGTAATTGCACTTTATCAGCTTAATTTGAAATGATAAAACAGGTTTGACTGAGTAAAACGAGATTCTTGTAGGTTCTGGAAGGGTCTAGAGCTTCTAGAAACCTCTATTTCTGAATTATCCACTTAAAAACACTTAATTCCTCAAATAAACAAGATTGTGACAAATGTCATGCTCTTATTGGTCTTGGAAGATTCTAGAGCTTTCTTGAACTTTCTTTTACTTAAACTATAATTAAATCCTTAAATAAACCTGCACACGACAAGTGTCATGATCTTATTAATTCTATCTAAACCTTATAGTACAATAAATAACATCTTTATAATCAACTTTATTAATCAAACCTTATGTTATAATTAATATTCTTAAACTATAGGTTAAACTTATAAAACATATAAGTGTTGCTACAAGTGTTCAACTAAGTCCCGGCTTGAACCAAAATCCATAGTAATAAACCTACTATAACTACTACTAGCTATTACTACTACTACTACTCTCTAGCTAAGTAAACATTCAGGGACTCTACAGTAGAACTAAGGCATTAGTTTCAATTAGTGCAAGTGGGAGTTTGTTGGGGTTTTATGCCCGAATTAAAACCAATTTTTTTTTGTAATCTCATTTTATTATCTATAAAAGAATAGAAATCATTTTTTTAATTGGTTAATCACTTTGCTCACATGTTTTATTTTCATGATTATTTGTTTAATATAAACTTCTATTGAATCTTGAGCATATAGCCAATCGTATTTATAGTGATGTAAACATAGTGGAATCTAAATATGATTATATGTTCAAAATAAGTTAGTCCTAAGATTAGTCAGCGCACAGGATTTACACTGACTTGCCAATCTACGATACGATCTACTTACACATTGTAGTGTTATGTTCTTTCCAGAACATTTGCAAAGTAGATAAGATCGAATGTATTTGTTACATCGGACTAGACCGATATTGACAGTAGATAGGATAAGTAAACATACCGTTATTATCTATTCTAGTCATATCATACAGTTTACCATAGGTCAGTTCAATCTCAATTCTGAGTGGTTAGTATTCTAACTGATTGTATTATTTGAGTTCTTTGACTTGTTCGTTACCAGCTTACCCTACGGACTAGCCCATACTTACGTCTTGGGAACTCAGTAGTATAATTGAGTGGGAGTGTTAATCATAGATATGAACATCTATAGCTTCTGATGAAGAAGTGAAACGATGTTTTCCTTTTAGTTTGGTTCAAGGTGCTAAATGATAGAGATCTCATTTCAATAAATAATATTAGTTTACTGAAATATCATTTACAAGGAACTAAGTGCTTTATGGATAAAATACGATGAGGGGTAAAATGGTATTTTAGTCCCATCTCATTGTAGACCGTCTATAGAGGATTGAGTGACAATTATGGTTGTAACAATGGATAATTAATAACGTATCTATATTGCTTATAGAGTGTTCTATGAATTCAAGAGTGCAATTCTGAGTCTTTAGTGTACTCACGAGGAATTATTAAGTTAGTAAATTTATTTGTTAGATTTATGATAACTTATTGGAGCTTGATTTCATAGGCCCATGGTCCCCACTGTACCTTGGATAAAATCATCTAGATAGTCTCAATGGATTGATTTAATTATCAATTAGAATTATCAAAGTTGACCAAGTTAATTTTGGATAGTTTCACTGAGTTATACAATTTAGAGAAGGAAAATGAAATTAGGGCAAATTTATTAATTAAGATAAATTGGTATCTAAATTATTAAATAAGTTTAAATCAAGGTTCAAATTATAAATAATTGATTTGATAAGGGATTTAAATAATGATTTAATTAATTAAATCAATAGTTAATAATACAGGCCTTGATTTTAAGCCCAATGAGCTTATAATTAAATAGGAAATTTCATGGGTCTAAAGCCCATGATAATTTTGACCTAGGGCTGATATTATCTATAAAAGGAATGCTAAGATAGAGTGGAAATTAGATTTCTGAAACATAACTCAAAAGATCTATTAGGTTTTAGATTTTCTCGAAACATAAGTCCTTTTTCTAAGCCTCATTGTTCTTTTCTCGTCTTCTCTCTATGTCTATCTCATGTGTTGAGAATTGCCCACCCTAGTCTAGGTGATTCTAATGATACTTTGGAGGACTTTGAAGATAATTGAAGAAAGATTCAGTTTCTTGGTAATACTCTGCGACAAAAAGGATACAAGGGTTAGAGAAACTGACGAAAGGACTCTATTATTCCGCTACGTATAATGTAAGTATTCTTATAATTATTTCTCTTTGAATTCAATTTTAGAAACATGTTATAGGTTGTCTCATATTAACTTGTTTAATATTAGATCTACATGAAAATCAATAAAGTTCATGTATAAGTTTTCAAAATATCGACGAGCCTAGCACCTAAGTCTCATAGACCAATCAAGACTTAGCATTTTCTCGAAGGTCTCAATCGTGCATTATCAACCATGATCCAGAGAAGACAATGGGAAGACCCACGATCTCATAATCATGGGAAGGTTTACACGTATCTCCACTCCTAATGATCATGTACCAAACCACGATTCCCACCCTTACTGATCATGTAGCAGCCCCTGGGTACTATAAATAAAGGACCCAAGGCTTCATAAAAAGGACTTTTGGGGATCTCTTTCTCTAGACTTTTTAGATCGATCTTTTGGACGAACTTGTGAGAAGTGGACTCTGAGTTGACATTTGTAATTTTCTATCGAGTGATTCAATACTAAAGACTAAGTGGATTAGGTTATTACTGTTCAGAAGAACAAGCCTGAACCACTATAAATTCCTGTGTGTTTTTGTTTAGATATTTGTACTCTGTCGTATATTATATTCATTCCATTCAAAAGGTATTGTATATTGTACATACGACCGTTGGCCAATTTCACAGGTCAACAATATTATATTTTTAGGACTTCAAAACTCCTTGAAAATATATTATATTTTTAGGACTTCAAAACTCCTTGAAAAATATATTATATTTTTAGGACTTCAAAATTCCTTGAAGAATATACTAGATTTTTAGGAAATTAATTTTCCTTGAAAAATATAATTATTTTTAGGAATTACAATTATCCTTGAAAAATACGTGTTGAGCAAATTATCGATAGTTGATAAAAGTACTACGTAATGTCCTGAGGGACTTTACTATTAGAGTACTACTACGATATGTTTCTCGTGCCTGATCAAGTTTACCGTAATGTTGAACACAGTACAATAAACTTGGGGGGCAAATGTTATCCCTCAAAATTCAAGAGATGCTGTGGTGAATGAGAAAGTGGCACGTGGCATCACAAGTCATGGAAAAACGACAAAGTATTGAAAAAAGACCAATGAACAAAAATGGATAGGTCCAGGACCTATAGGGAAGTAGACCATGCCTAAACCTCCTAGGGGTGGTCGGCCTGACCCCAACGCCTAGGGGTGGTTGGCCTAGCATGCTCAAGGACTACATGAGGTGGTTAGCCCACCCTATTCTTCATAGGGTGGTCGGCCTAACTCCCAAATACACTTCGTTGGATAAAGTTCACACTCGTTCAAGCTGAAATCAACAAGCGTAGCACCCAGAAGATCAACAGGGCTAGCACCCAAAAGATCAACAGGCCTAGCACCCAGAGGGTCGTCAAGCCTAGAACCCAAGCTCTAAAGGGTCATCGGGCCTAACACCTAAGTCGCATGGACTAACCAGGACTTAGCGTTTTCCCAAAGGTTTCAATCATGCATCGTCTACCATGATCCAGAGAAACAACGAGAAGACCCACGATCTCATAATCATGGGGAGGTGGACACGTATCTCCAATCACAATGATCATGTACCAAATCACAATCCCCAGTCTTGTTGATCATGTAACAGCCCCTGGGTACTATAAATAAAGGACCTAGAGCTTCATTGAAGGGGGTTGGTTTTTGGACGATTCTTGGGGGGTGATTTTGAGAGAGAGTCTGGGCAAATCTGTGACGAGTAAACTCTTCAGTTCATCTTTTTAAATTGTCAATCGAGTGATTCAATACTAAAGACTAAGTGGATTAGGTTATTACTGCTCATCAGGACAGGGCTGAACCACTATAAATTTATGTGTGTTTGTTTAGATATTTGTATTCTGTCGTATATTTATATTTAATTCGTTCAAAAGGTGTCGTATACCGTACTATTGACCCTCGATTTGGTCAACGACACGGAGTCAAATAAAATGACAGAAATTAGATGAATTCAAGTAAGGAAGATAAATGACACAAGGATTTATAGTGGTCCGGCCCCAAGTGTGGTAATGACCTACGTTCACTTAGTATTCTTATTAATGTAATGAAAACCTGCGATCAGTAAACAAGGGTTTACCGAGCTTCACAAGCTCAACAAAAGATACAAAGTATTGTGTAAAAATAATAATCCTCCTTGTCTCATGAGCCCTTTGAGTCTTATTTATAGGCTCAAGGATCTCCTTATGCGCCGATGGACCTTGATTGCATTTAAAACAAACATATCTGAATAATAATGGAAATTACACTTTTTACATAAATACATGATCAAATATCTCTAGAAAATATCTGATATACCAAAACCAGCCCTGGTCGCTTATGAAATATCCCATTTACCGTGTGAATTCTCCTCTGGTCGATGGTTGACCAGAACATAACCACTTAAATTGCCACGCGCATCTCATGTGCATACTAATCTTGACACGTCATCAAGTGAATCTTTTTTGGGTAAACATTTGCATGTTTGGGGTCTTCTGTTGGCAATTTCCAAAACTGAACAGTGGATTGAACCATTTGGAGTATGGCAGGCTTGATTTCAAAATTGTTGGCATCGACAGCAGGTGGTCTGATACAAGACTGAACCCCTGTCACAGTAGGCAACACATAGTCCCTCAAACTTTTGGTTGGAAGGTTCTGACCATTACCTTGCTGAGCTTGATCCTCAACAGCACCCCCGTTCAACCCATTATTATTATTCACTGGATCAGCCATGGTGGTGTCAACCCTTCTTTCCAACCTTTTCTTCTGTCGATTCAGAGTACAAGTCTTCTCTATTTCAGGATCAACATGCACTCGAATAGCAGGGCCCTGGCGTCGCATAAACTACCTGTAACTTGAGATGAGAAAAAATTAGACAATGACAGAATTAGTAAAATTGAAATTAAAATACCAAATTAGAATAAAATTCAATTATTTTAATATTAGCTAAAAACAGTCCCCAGCAACGGCGTCAAAAACTTGTTGTGAAAAATCCAACTCGCAAGTATACGTATCGTCTTTACAAGTAATAATTCATGTAAGTGAGATCATTCCCACAAGGACTGTAGCTAAGTACCAATTAATTAAATTTTTGTTTCTATTTGGCTATCGAAAAATGGATTGTTTAAACTAAATAATCTAAGCAATAAATAAATAACAAAACAATAAACAAGATTTGATCAAGAAATGAAATGTAGGGAAATTAATTTCAATTGCTTCCACTTCCTATTTCAATAATGCAAACCAACTCTTCTTCTTCTACCTAATGTGATAGCAGATTATAAAATAACCTATATTTTGATTAAGACATATAGATTCTAAATTGTATGGCATTATCCTACATTTCTGAGGCATAACACACACATAATCAACATTAGGCAATAATCCTAAAGCTACACAAGCCACACAAATACTCTCGTTTTATGTTGAAACCTATGTTTATTCAATTAGAGCATTCTCAACACTCACTTTTCAGATTTTGTATTGAAATCATAAATCATGCATAGGATGGCCAATCATATACATGTAATAAGCACAAATATGAATAAATCACACATCAATAGAAGAAAAATATCGAAATTGCATTAATCCATAGAAAGCTTCAGACAATCTCCATTAAAAACCCTAAATTGGAGTTTAGTTCATAATGCCCATTAAAATGTTCATAATCAAATCCATGAAAGACATTAAAATCATAAAATAAAAAGAGTAGAGAAGAAACTAGATTTGGGGTTGTCACAATTGCTACAAAGCTTGATCTCCAATTCTCTCTTTGTTGTTTTCTAAATTCTAAAAAGAAGTCTCTTCTGAAAATTGCGATTTCCCTAATTAAAAATGATGACCTCTTAATTTTTCTACCCTATTTCTAAAAATGCCCTTCAATAAGTGAAAAATTGGTGAACCGTACGGACAAGAGCCCCGCGGCGCCAATTCCTGCACTGCGGTGCGACTCAAAAATTTGGACGTCTCAGCTTTCTAGAAAAAGGGCTCACCGCGGCTCTAATACACCCAAGCGCCGTCACCCAAAAATTTGCACCGCAGCGCTAATTGAAATTTAGATTTCCACTTCCAATCTAGATTTTGACCTCGCCGCGGCTGTAATGGACACCAGTGCCACAGGAAAAATTCTAGCATTGCGGCCTTAATTGGATATCCAGCAAGGAACACTTTTAAGCCTGGTTTAGCACTTGTTCTCCACATTCCATTCCATTTGAACCAGTCTTGTGCTTAAACCTGAAATCAATAAAAATAAGCGTAATTCTGCTCCCAAAAACACGTAAACACATCAATAAAACATGAATCAAGACACTTAGAAAGTAGGCTAAAAATATCCTAACACCTCCTTAGAATCCAAACATAACCTCCTACTCATCTCATTCCAATGAATGGGTAATATGCATTCCCTACCATATAGCATCTCATAAGGTGCCTCTCCAATAACTGGATAACTCTCTCTCTGATTTACCATCAGTCTGAGGATAATGAACTGTACTAAACTCCAACTATATACTCATTGCCTTCTACAATCTTCCTCAAGACTTGGAAGTAATAACAGGGTCCTCATCTAATAAGATAGATCTTGAATTCCATGCAGGTGTACTACCTCTCTCACATAGAGGTCTATATACTGAGCAACGATATCACTTGTCCTTACTGATAGAAGTGAGCTCACTTTAAATACTAGTCCATAATGACCCAAACCATATCACGCTGGCCCACTATCTTGGGCAGCCCCACCGCAAAACCTATCATGATGTTTCCTTACTTCCACTATGAAATACACAAAGGCTGTAACGGTCTTACTAATTCTTGATACTCTGTCTTGACCTACTAACAGGTTAAGAACTTTTTCACGTATTCAGTCATGTCCCTCTCCATCTCAGGCCATCAATATAAGGTTTTTAGATCCTGATACATCTTCCATGAGGCCTGGATGAAGAGAATAAGGGGTAGTATGAGATTCATCTAGAATCTCCCAATTAATCCCAGTGTCCATCGGATCCAGAGTTTGATCCCTATACCACAATAAACTCATACCTTACACTGCATAGTCCTTAGCTAATCCAGCTAAGACGTCCCCCTCAATTTTCCCATCTGTGGTTCACTTACTGTTTTCCTTTAATCCTCTCTAAAAGAGTAACTCATGTGTAATGTTAGCCACCTGGCCCACCAGTAACTCCACTCTTGTTCTGTTCATATCCTTCAAATCACATGGTGCATAGGTAATCATCTCTTCCTGTCACTGAGGTGTCATAACAACCTACAAACTGGTTCTGATCTATAAGAAGACTCATAACTCTTCCACAAAGCACATGTAATATCATGCCCATCCAAAGAAACTCCTTACCTCTAAAGCGTTCCTTAATCTCGGCAAATCTCCACCCGAGAATATACCACAATATTGTCGATCAAGACATTAACAAATCCAATTCAGATAATCTTTGAATACTCTATTAATCTAATCCATCAAAACAACTCAGCATAAATCAGATCCACAAACATAACTCAGCACTCCTAGTGCCCTTATCTGATATACAAAGTAATCCTTTGCATATCCTTCTCCCTGATCTTCAGCTGGTACTAACCAGATCAAAAATTCACCTTGAAGAATATCATCTTACTCAATAACTTAGCCTTTAGTTCTTACAGTTCTGCTAAAGTCATTCAATACAGTGCCCTAGACCTGGTTCCATCCCTAGCACCAACCTAATCACCATTCTATATTTTTGGTTAAAGATAATCCTAACAAATCTCCTGGAAACCCATCTAGAAACTCATAGACTAATCCAGTCTGTCCTGATCCCACTGGCATGACCTAAGTTGTAACGCCCTGGATAGCCAAGACCGCTACACTGTGTACTTATAAAGGTGCAAGACTCGCTAATCAAGTCATTATTTCAAAAACGTGTCACTAAACATGTAAGAGCTAGGGTTAAAAAGGTTTTGGTCTCAAAAGACTCTTTTCATATATTTAAACTGTAGTAAACATGGGATCCCATAAGAAAACAAAGGTAGAATAAGTTTACGGACTCCCAAAAGTACATGAGTATTCACTAGCCATACTAAGGCAAAACAGACAGTCTTCAGGTCTCACGTCCTTGCCTAAATCTCAACCGTGGCGGCCGAGCACCTAGCTATGTACATTCAGCTCGCTGAGCTCTCCAGTCAAGGCTGGTCTAATTTTCCCTTGCCTTTACCTGCACCACGTATCACCCGTGAGCCAAGGCCCAGCAAGAAAACATCCTATACAACTCAATCAATGATAACAGACAGTTAACTCATTATGCATGTATTTCCATCAGATAATCCACAACAGATATTCAGCACATACAACCAGATTCAAGATGCAATCTATCACATATAGCACTCATATCACATAATATTCAGGGTCGACGACTTAGGCCGCACTCTCTGTTTAACCCACTGACTCCGGCCCGCTTAAACCAAGCTCAGTGCATAATAAGTTGTCCTCGGCTACCAGTGGCCGAGTCGCGCCTTGTGCGCTAGTGAAACCCTTGGCACCCTTAGGCCGTTGGTTCACTAAATGGATTGCATGGCATAATACCATCGTTTCAAGCATTTACAATAGGGAGCCCTTAGTCCCGACACATATATTCAACCAGGTGCAGTTTTCTTACCTTTAGTTTGTACAGTTATTGACTACGAGCCACGCCCCTCAAGCACAATCCGTTCCCGAGCCTAAGCCTTTATCACCTAGTCACAACCAAGTATAAGGTTCCATTAATACTCGAATATAGGTGTCTGGTTATAAAACTAACTCCCGGGAATCCGAATTCCACCAAGCACGGTGGTGAAACCAATCCCGAGCACACTAGACCACCTTCTCGTGCCTAAAACCCTCAAAAACTCATGTGTGCAACCAAGGGCTGCGGCCCTTAAAGCTTAGCCGCGGCCCTAGCCTCAAAACAGAACCAAGCCCATGCTGAACAACACACGCGCCACGGCCCTTGCTTTGGGTGCCGCGGCGCCCTCCCATGGCCGAGCCTCCTTGGCCCTTTTTCATCCTAGGGCCGCAGTTCTCTAGAACAGAGCTGCGGCCCTCCCCTTCGTGGCCAGAAAACCCATCACTTTTAAGCTTGAAACCTCACCTTTAACCATCCAAAAGCTCCCCAACTCATAACCAATTAATCCCAACTCCTTTAGCATGACTTAAACAACATAATTCCACATAAAACACAGCCTAACACACACTAATCTTCTCTTTTCAATTTCTGAAACTCAAGAGCTATAAACACTCAAACCAGCCATTCAAATCCAATTTAAAACCTCTACACCATGAGTTGAAACTTACCTCTTCTGTTGAACCACTTCACCAAGCCAAAGCCAAGCTAAATTCCTAAGTTTCCTCCTCAATTCTGCCTTAAGACATCAAAACCATGTTTGCTTCAACACTTAACCAAAACCCAGAATTCTAACCACAGAGAAGAAGATTAAAAGCTTACCTTAACCCTGATTTAGTTCTTGATTTACTCCTGGGCTAAGCCTCCAAATCACCCCCCCCTTCAATCCTCCAAACTCCAGCTAAATTCTAGCAGATTCTCTTTAAGTTTCTGTGTTTCTTACCCTTGTTTTCCTTGAGAGAGAATAGAGAGGTAAGGCTAAGAAAATGAGGTCGGTTTATATTTTCTAAAGGCTTCCTTATGTCTATCTTACTCGTTAAGTTAATTCTGAGGCTCGGGGTGCCGGAACCGTCCCCGAGGCCAAAATGGAAAAATCCCCCAATATTCCTGCCTAGACATCCTAACCTCAAATATATCTCCATATATTTATTTTCATGACTCGATAGTCCAATTCACTACCTAATACCTAAAATACCCCTGACTTGTCCAAAGTCACATCTTAAGCCCCGTTGTGACTTTTCCCCCGCTATCTGACCCTAGGATCGTCTTGAGTCGTGCCCTACAAACCTACCACATAATAATAATGTGGTTCTCACATTTATCACATATATATACATATCACATTACCATGTAATATCATCAATTATCATATAAACACATAATTACTCATTTAAATCACAACTATTCCATTAATGCCCTCCTGGCACACTAATCAAGGCCCCTTAAGCCTTATTAGCGATTTTGGGTTGTTACATAAGTGGTATCCACCACACTAGCTAGGAGTTCTATGCATCCTCTTGCAATAGATCTCTAGCTCTAAATACAGATGTCATAAGCATAGTGCCAACTACCACAAAGGTTTCCCACTCTTAAACCCAAGAGTTACTATCCTTTCACTACAACAAATATCCCTTTCTACAACACATGATTATAAGCATATTCAAAAAGTATTATAATAGGTAATGAAAAAAAAAAGTGGTAAAGTATATGAAAAGTTAAAATAACAGGCGAGCTTCGAATTAATAAGCAGCAAACTCTCGCTCAGCTATTTGACCCTAACCCTTTCTTTCTTTTATAATTCCTTGTGCCTCTCACAGTAACAGCCGCCTCCTAACCCCTCCATTTTGTGAAACTCTGAAGCTCTCACAAGATCACAAGTCCCATTCTGCAGCCACCGTCGTATCTCTAACTCTCTCTCTCTCTCTTTCTCTCTCTCTCACTACACATAGGGCACAGTAACTAAAATGTCCTACTTTCTCTTGAATATTGAAATACTTTTTTATTTTTGATTTCTTGAAGGATGATAAATATAAAGCAGAAATTTCTTCCTCTTCCTCAAATATAGTTCTCTCTTGACTATATTATTGATTATTAATTTATGGTTTAGGGCTCTAAAGCTTGAAGATGATATATACAGCCATAGAGACATTCTACATCAAAGGTAATCAACTCCAAAATTCTCCATCCAGGAAAGATAAAGTTGATGAACCCACCCACACCATGTTATGAATTCAAGAAAGTGGAATTTTGCTGCAATTGTTTGCTATTATTCTCTTTAATTATTTTTTCTTTTTAACGTTATGACTACAATTTTTATTCAATTTTTTTCATTGCTATTATAATTTTTTCAGACCCCATATTGTAATGGCGACCACCCAAGTTTACTCCATCATTTTTATTGCAATAATTTTTTTCCTCGCTTCAGTGACAAGGTTTGTTTCTCTAGTTATACTATTTGTTTTAACTTTAATTTCTAAATTTTTTGAATTTAAACTTTAAGGGAACTCGTTTTGGATTGTTGAGTGCTTAAATTTATCTTCAATATGTTGTTTATCACACCCTAGTTTTGAATTTTATTTATATGCGTGCATGTTGATATGCTTTTCTCTATAAATCAATTCCCTCTGTTTTCAACTAGCTGCCTCATTTCTTTGTCACAAATTTGTATAATATTTGGTGTGTTGGTGTGCTTTGTTTTTAGTTAGTTGAGTGTGGTAACATGTTTCAAAATAGTTGGGTTCTATGTTTGACTGATTAAAATTCTTTTATATTACTTTATCTGATCAATGATAAAGATTGTCTTCACCCTCAAATTATGTTGTTATTCTAGTGGACTATATGGAAAATTAAGCTTGTTAAAATTATTATACAATATATAGTTGTTGATAGAATCTCCTTAGTGCACTTAAGGCGTTTGTTAAAATTGTAGTGAAAATGAACAATGTTATATATGTATGTATTTAACTTGTTTCATATTATAAGGACTATGAATATAATTAGAAGGTTGAGAAAGTCATATATATGTATTTATATGTAGTATGATTTTTTTGTGTTATTGAGTATAGGTTATGGATGAAATATATGATATGTCTATATATTCTAAGAAATATAAGAAACAAAACTATATATATCTAAGCTCATTTATAGAGAGTTGGAGTGGTTAAATAAAAATGACTTTTCATTTTATTTAAGCTCAGTTACTTACTGAGAGTTATATTATATTGTTAGAGTCAAAGTTTATACATCCAAGAAGTAATTTATTTTGTCATATATATTGTCAATCATTTTGCATCATTGTCTCTTTCTTTCTTTGGTTTGCAACCATTTTAGTCATACAAAACTTTCTTATGACTAAATCTCCAATTGGTTTAAAATACAATTATGAGACTGAATTGTAAACACCCACAAATGTTTCAGCATGTAACATTATTTACATGGAGCAGAATTTCAATATTCAAGGAATAAAATTGAGAACAACACTAGGTCCAATTGAGGAGATTTTTTTTGTTTGTCTATTTGTATGTGGTTCTCACAAATGTTATCAGTCTATTTTGAGATTGAAAAAGCACCCTCTCCTGTCATCTACACTCATTACTCATTTGTTTGAAATTTTTGTAGTCTTATAATAATGTCACACTGAAGGTGGTTCTCTCATTTTAGGTTCTATTGCTCATATCAATTTGATGTGTTCACAAGTTACTTTAATATTTTTCATGTATTTCGTGCTTTTGGATTTGCCCCAAGATTACTAGTTTTGAAAAACTGCTGGTTTTTTCATGTTGGTTATTACTTATATTGTTATTTTCGTGCAGCGTATTTTCACTATAGGATCATTTTTCAGTTTTATATTGGGTTTTATTAAAAATTATATACTTATACTCGTATACAGTGAGCTCATGTAATGATCATTGTTGTCTGAATGCATTTGTGTTATGCAACAGTTACAATTATTAGGCCATGGATAAATTATGGATTTTATTTTGATTTTGATATGTGTACTACCATCACTAATATAACAAAACCTAGAAGTTCTATTTCTTTTCATGGGTTTCATTGGAACTACCTTGGTGTCCTTAAACTAAATGGTATGCCTAATGTGTTGACTGGAGTATCCCCACACTGTGGCAAGGGTTGACTGATGTATCCCCACATTGTGATGAGTTATCTCTATTTAGGTATTCTATGAGTCTTGAGTATTTTTGGGGTTGTCAAAACTTGAAATAATCTTCGTTGTTAATAATTTTCTCTCCCACAAAAATAGTTTTAAGAAACAAACTACCTATGCACTTAATTGGGTCAATCCCTGATGGGATCATATGCATATATTATTGAAGTTAATAAAATATAGGCAAAAGAAGGCAAATAAAATGTCATTGACTGGATAAGGTACATTGTATATGGCCTTTTAATCATTTACTTCTTTATACTCTAGAAAAGAAGCCTGTAGAACTTCAACATATAAAACTAGTATTTTTAACTATCCACATCGGCAGGGTATAGTCATAGTACATTGTATATGGCTTTTTATTCATTTACTTCTTTTTATTTGTTAGTGAGACCTTGGAACCGTTTCTTGCTTTACCTTTTGTCTTTAATTAATCAAATATTGCGTCAATTAACATAAAGTTCAAAGCAATCATTTTTTTCATTACTAGCTAGAAAATATCATATCTTGAACAAACTAGTGTGTGTATATACAATTAAATATATAAATAATGTAAATGTATACAATATGTCCAAATTTTTTATAATATATATTTACATAAATGTTTATATATAAATACTACATTGAATATTATCATCAAGAGCGACGCATTATAGTCTGATATACTTCTCCATTATCTACAATTTTATATCATTGTATTGGTCCAAAAATTTAGTTAGTGTACAGGTTTTTTTTTCTCCATTATATTTTAATTGTTTAGTCATAGAATTAATTACATGTAACATTTGATGTCTATAAAGGTGAGTAAACTAGTTTTAAGAGTAGATACAAAACAAGTTATTGATATATATTGTATTTTGTTTGTCACTATAAGATATGGTTTATTTAGATTATTTTACTAATTAATTGTTTAGGTTATAATAAAAATATGTTGTTTAATTTTGTATGTTAGTGAAATGTATACTCTATACCTCTTGTTTGGAATTTGCAATATACCCTGAAATTGTAGACACATGTTAAATTGTATGGATAATAATGCAGAGGTAGCATCATTTTTTGTGGCTTCATTAATATTCATAAAATCACTATTCTTCTGCTTTGTTTATATCTTTCACTTAATTTTTTTTTAAAATAATTATGCAAATTTTAGAATATGAATATATTGCCATGTCACGTTTCAATAGTAAAACTTGGCAATTTAGCATATGGATTCTCTGCAGAAATTGATGAATTTAATTTATAGTAATTTATGCCTTAAAAATATTAATTAATTTCTCTCTTTTTATAATAGTAATGGATCATTTAGTTTTTAAAAACAACTAAGCATTAAAACCAAAAATCCTTTATTGCCTTGGATTCCTAAAATAGGGGAACTTGACTTGGGTTTAACAGTTCTAGAAAAACTTTGCATGCAATAGGGAAGACATATATCAAATATTTATGTGTCATTATGTTTCAGTTCAGGGGAAAACAATCAGGAGAAATTCAAGGCAGATTGGGTCTTTGTGTATATATTTTTTTTACCAGATATGTATTATATTTACTTGATGTGGACCTAGTCTTGATGTGTGCCATATACTCCCAAGGATTTCTTTGGCACTACACTACAAGTTTATAATACTAGAAGAACCATATATTATTGGGTTGAGTTGAACTTTGATCATAGTCGGAATTCATCTACATTGTGTATTATGTTTATTGTTGTTGAGTGTCAAGATGGATACTGGAAAATGGTTTCTGCATAGAATTTTGATGATAAAATATAGGGAAGTATGAAATAATTGTTCTTCAAAATAAATTATGTATATGTTGGTGTTGTTCTTCAGTATTGGGTTGATAATAGTTTTCTATCATCTCCACCACTTTATTTTTTCATATTCTTACTAGAAAACTGAACCTTAAAAATATTTAGATCATTTGTTGTGCACTTAAGGTTGTCTAAGGTCTAAGCGCATATCATCCCAAAGAATAACATCACTAGAATCTAAAATGGGTACACAATATCTTGTACTTGTTTGTTGGTATTTTGTTCTTAGAGAAGTTTGTTGGGTTTTACTTGCATTATTTTGCATATTTGAAGTAGTATTGTCTATTAGGCCACAATAGTTCACTAACTTCTATACAGGTGAATATTACTATATTGTATCCTTAATTAAATATAGAAATTATGATAAATTGAACTTTTTGAAAAAATAATTTTGATTATTGTTTAGCTTCACATTGTTGTAAATTCATCTAAATCAATGCATTGTGTGATAGTTCTTTTATATTGATTGTGCAGACTCAAGCAATAGTATTCATACACTATAGTAACCTCAACGAAGTGGAAAGAGTACAGAGGGAATTTTTGGAAGACCGTATCCCTCGCACACTATTTGAAGGCTTTATTGTGCTGGTATTTGGAAGATCATGAGTTGTTACCTTCATTTTTTAATATGTTGAATTTTGTAAGAAAGTTTTGTTGTTGTTAATTACTATTTACGACTATTTTCTGGATTACTATTTACATAATGTTGAATGTTTTAGCACTACTATTTTTTTTATTTCACAAAAATATATTTCTATAATTTTAAGTGCATCAAAAGTATATTTAATTAAAGCAAGTTTTAATCGCAGGAAAAAAATAATAATAAATGAAACATGCTTTAATGATACTACAATAATTAAACAAGTGTTATGTAAACTAATATTTAATAATACTTAAAGCTTATTCTAATATTGCAATAAATGGAAAAATTATTATACAAACTATTTTATATAATACAGAAAGTGTGTTATTATAAAGTGTATCATAACACTACTTTATAAGTACAATAAAGTATTATATAATCTATTATAAATAGAATAATGAAATACTTATATATTTATTGAAATAACAGACCAAAAGTGTTATCTTAGAACATACAACAACACTTCTTTATAACTATGGAAAAGTGTTATGCAAAGTGCTCCAACCTACGATAATACCACTTTCCTTAACCAATCAAAAAGTGTTATAGTATGTGTTTGATAATACTTTTTCGGTCTTATTGAAAGCACTTTTTCTTGTAGTTCCTTGCAATTTATCATTTCCCCACACTTGGCTAACCAATCCAAATCCAGGCTCATATCAAAGTCAGTCATAACCAACCCTATCAAACCAACTGATGAGTCCTTTCTCACCATAACCTAACCCATCTCTTCAAATTACCAATAGAATATCACATTCTCATCACAACATAACCATGCAATCTGCATATCAAGTCTATGCCTCTCAATATGCAACAAGCCAAGAACAACATGGCACCAAAACCAGTCAGCATAATACAAAAAAAAAAATCAGAACTAGGAAGCTGACCTGCCACTACTAAGGAACCAGCCTCAATCGCAGTCTCAGTCTCTGACTGCATCGAAACAAACACTCGAGCTGGAGTCGAGCTATCCACCCCCTTTTTCTCATCCTTCCTTCGCCTTGGGAAATTCCTCTTATGATGCCCAACCATCCCACAAAAGAAACATATCCTTACTCGGCATTCTCCCAGATGACGCCTCTTACATCGAGTGCACTCTGGGTAAACTTTCCAATCCTTGCTCTTGCTCGATCCAATAAATGGAGGTATCACTATCTGAGCTCCGCACTCTCCGGCACTCTCCTTCTCAATCTCTTTTCCTGTGCTCTCAACAGCAAGAGCCTTCCCTACCACATGAGCGTAGGTAGAGATTTCATGCACTGGAGAAACTCTAATGCCCTGAGCTATTCTGGGATTCAATACCTGGATAAACCTTTCCTTCTGAGCTACATCTTTGGGTACCATATCAAAAGAAAACTTGGCTAACCCATCAAATCTGTTAACATACTCGATTACTGTTGCATCTCCCTAAACGAGGTTCAGAAACTCATTCATCTTAGCAGTCTTGACTGCATCACAGTAATATCTTTCATTAAACAGCTGCCTATATTCTTTCCAGTCCATCACAGATGTATCCCGTGTCTGGGATACTACTTCCCACCATGTCTGGGCATCATCCCGCAATACAAATGTAGCACAGATCACCCTATCGTGACCTACCACCCCCATACTGTCGAGAATAGAGCTGATCATACCCATCCATTGCTCAGCTCTGAATGATCCATGCCTCCCTCAAAAACTGGAGGGTAATACTCCTAGAATCTTCCAGAAAGAAATTTCCATCTGTTCTCAACCCTAGGCTAAGCCAAAACTGTTGCCACTCCTAGCATAACAAAGGAAGAGGTGTTCCCTGACAGAACCTGCTGCTGTTTCAAACACCTAATCTCTTCCTCTTGCCTCTATAATCTTAATTGTATATTTGTAAACACCTGCTAGAAATTTTGAAGGGCAGGTGAAGAACTCAAACCCTGGCTATAATTCCCAGCCTCGGTATAACCACCACCAGGTCGCATGATCTGCCTTGGATACATACCTGCTGATTGAATCTGCAGTCAATAACTTGATCCATTAAACATGATGAGCATATTCAAAAGCCTTTCCCATAGGAATAATCATACCACACTACATTCACAAACCACTGCAGTTCTAAAAACATGCCCATAGCTTTCGTTCATCAATCATAATCCCTGCTCTTCCAACATTCATACCATGCTTTCAACTCCAGCATGCAAATAACACATTTATCTATTCACTGAGCAGGTAAACATATAATCATATCAATAGTCCAGAGCCAGGCTCTATCAGAATCTCATGCTCCCTAATACAATATGCAGGTAAAGCATTTACATTCTATTTACGCAGTTAAGCACATAAACACATAAATAGTTACCATACCCTGAGTGAAGCTTGTCTTTAGGGACGAGTGTACATGCCCAGCTTGTCTACAGGAACCCTTAACCTTGGCTTGCTCTGATACCAAGTTGTAGCGCCCTACTACCCAGGGACCATAGTCCTTTGGCCATAATCGTGTTACTAAATGTGATTAATGATTTAGGGTTAAAGATACAATGTTTCACTAAAACGTTTACTGTATACATTGGGATCCCAAAATATAATTTAAAGGTTAATTACAGTAAAAGATTTACAACCAGCTGATTTAAGCGGCAAAATAGGGTTTAACCCTAGTTCTTTTTTAAACCCTCGGCCGTGGCGGTCGAGCAGCCGCATATGTACACATCGTCACCTAAGCTCTCCAACTCAAGGATGGTACAACTTTCTTTTTCCTTTACCTGCACCACATAGCACCCGTGAGCCGAGGCTTAGCAAGAAAACTCAATATGCTCATGAACAGGTAATTACATGTCACTGAATCACAATAGCATTCCTAGCAATAATAGCCCTATCATGCATGCAAGTAAGTTCAAGTAAATGATTGTGGGTCCTGCCCTCCTGTATGGATGACTATCAAGTCAATCCTAAGTGAATTTCACTAATGATTCTAGTAATCATACTGGGGCTTGCAACCCATTCAGATGAGTGAATATCAATAATTATTCTAGTAATCATGCTGGGGCTTGCAGCCCAATCAGATAAGTGACTAAGGAGTCACGAACTTGAACCAAATAAGTAACTATGGAGTCACGAACTTGAACCAGATAAGTGACTACGGAGTTACGAACTTGAACCAGATAAGTGACTATGGAGTCACGAACTTGGGCACCACACTCTAAGCCACGTGACATTACGATCACCTGAGCCTTTTGGCTCTGGCTTTCAAGTAACTAGCCTTTAGACTAGACAAGCGCTTTTGTTTTCATCGAACTTAAGGTCGGTCAAGTATTTCATACTTATGTTGATAATGCTTATGTCGATTAGATCTAATCTTTTTAGCTTGCGTTAAACACACTAATATCATTCTGGACTCATAGGTCAATTCCATATGACCAATGCTCAGTACTACTGCCAAACTTTACTAATAAGTCATAGATTCACAATCAATATTGACACCATTGTCATTTCCTGACTCATAGGCCAGTGCCATACACAGATCAGCAAAGCTGTTATGCATTTAATATGCAATCAATGTCCATATATATAGCGCTCAACATGCCTCATCAATAACCATGCATGTCACATATTGGGTGTAGTTTTCTTACCTTTGATCCAAGCACAAGTTACCAATAAACGATACTCAAGCATGATCCTGTTTCCAAGCCCCTAGTGATAACCTAGTCACAACCATAATATAAAACCTCATCAAAAATGAGTAAATAAATACTTCCAAGCCCAACCCAAGCCTCCGGGATGGTGAATCCTACTCAACTGGGTAGTAGGATCGATCCCAGTCCCTTAGAGTTAAGTTCCCACGATTAAAAACCAAGCCTAGGCAAAAATGCCCAAGCCATTCGTGACTTGGCCTAGTGAGTCGCGACTTGCCCCAAGTCAGAGAGCCCCATGCCTGGGCACTAGGGCGAGCTGCGACTTAACCACCCTTGGGTTGTGGTGCGCCCCCCCAGGCTTCCTCCTCCTGGCTTCTGGCTTCTGGCTTCATACAAGTCGCAACTTTCTAGTACAAGGTCGCGACTTGACCACGAAACCAGCCATATCCTTCGAATTTTCCCACTTAAAATCCTCTGAAAACCTATCCAAACATATCCAAATCCCAAAATCAAATTTCCCAAACTTTCTAATTTCTCAAAACCAATAAAACCCAAGCTTCAATTCATTCAAAAACTCGTCGAAACATAAAATCTAATTAAAGCTTAAAAACTTAGAACTTAAAACATGGATTACCTCCGATTGAGTCGTTTTCCAACTAAATCCTCCGGCTAATAAGCTTCTAATATTTCCTAGAATCATTACGCCTCGATCCTTGCTTGAATCTGAGTCCTAAAACTCAAGTTTCATTTGAAAATGTGATTGGGTATCGAAAAGGGAACGGGAGGGAGAGAGAACATTCTAAACGTTCTTTTATTATTTCAACAGGTTACTTCAAGCTTAAGTAACCTTAAGCAAATCCTAATGCTCGGGGTCCCAAAAATGCCCCTGGGGTAAAATAGTCAAAATTCCCATAATTTCCCCCTGATCTTACTAACTCCTAATTTATCATTAAATACTAATTCCCATTACCCAATATCCCGATAATGTGCTAAATACCCCTTGGCTCACTCCGAGTCAAGTATGAATCCCGTTGTGACTTTCCCACTGGCTTGCCTCCTAGGATCGTCTCGTGCTAAGTAACCTTAGCATAACCAAATAATAATGAAGCACCACACACATACCTCATTTATGCAAAATATACCCAAAACGGGCCAAATTGTGAAAATTACCCAATTAAACATAAATGGGTCCACATGCATATTTAATACACCTAAACATGCATATTCAGTAATATTATAATATTATTCACATATTCACATAATGATACACATAAATATCATATAATTCCAAAATTTGCCATCGTGCCCCCCTAATCAAGGCCCTAAGCCTTATTAGGAAATTTGGGTCATTATATCTAATGCATGCTATGTTGTGTACTAGACCAGATATCTGCTATGTAGTGGGAGTAGTGAGCAGGTATTAGTCAAACCTAGGACCGGAACATTGGATAGTAGTTAAGCATATCATGAAGTATTTAAGATGGACTAGGGATTATATGTTAGTTTACAAGGGTGGTGTTCTGAACCCTGTAGGTGACACCGATTCAGATTTTCAGACTGATGTCGATGATAGGAAGTCTACTTCTGGAATGGTGTTTACTCTTGGGGGTGGAGCTGTGATATGGAGAAGCATAAAGCAGTCTGCAATCTCAGATTCCACCATGGAGGCTGAGTACATAGCTTCGTCAGAAGCATCTAAGGAAATAGTCTGGCTAAAGAAGTTCTATTCGGTTCTTGGTGCTATTCCAGAAATGGATAAACCGCTTGTGTTGTTTTGTGACAATACATGAGCGATATCCAACTCGAAAGAACCTCGAAGTCACAAGAGGAGTAAGCATACAGAAAGGAAGTATCACATTATTCGAGAATATGTGGCCAGGGGTGATGTGAAGGTTATGAAGATTGCATCTGAAGACAATCTTGTAGATCCGTTTACAAAGACACTACCAGAAGCTACATTTGATAAGCAAATCAAAGAAATGGGATTAGTAGATGTAATGACTCAACTAATGCTAAGACTTTGGACCATTAAAACTACTATACATAGACACTTTAAGAAAACATACATATGAAACATTCATCACTTTATTAAAAACTATAATGTTGAAATTCATAAATTCGGAGTATGGGATCCCATTGTTTGAAAAGTAAAACTTAACATTAACTTAATTAAAATTGTTTACAAAACCAAGTTCGAAAAATACATAGAAACATAATTAAAAAGACTGAAAATAACTTCATCCTTGAATCGTTCACGTAGTCCACCGAATCCATTCTTCCTCAATACACAACCCCAAGCTGCCAAGAATCCTTCCGCCGCCATAACTATTTTCCTGCATACATAAAAAAATAAATGAATGAGCCTAATGCCCAGCAAGGAAAATTTACTAAAAACATAAAACATACACATAAACTATATCATGAACATATACTATAAACATATGTCATATACTACTACAATGGCCATTATACTACTTGGGGCTTGTAAACTAAACAAGTCACATGCCCAATAGATTGGTGGGGCTTGCTAGCTAAGCAAGTCATATGCCCATAATTTATTGGGGCTTGTTAGCTATACAAGTCATATGCCCAAGGTTTATAGACATACTATACATAATGTAACATAACATAAGATAACATAACACAACATAAGATAGCATAACATAAGATAGCATAACATATCATATAAACATATAAATTCTATCCTATTTTCCTTACCAATACAAAGATTTGAGAACAAGGACGGGATTTGGAACACTCCTAAAACCAATAATAAGAAGGTGAGTATTTCTAAAAGAAAGAGATGAATCAAGAAATGAACTAAACCACCAAGATGAAACTTACTGAAAAGAAACCTTAAGTTCAAAGAACTTAAATACCTAACAAAGAATGGAAAACCGCGAGTTAGGATCTAAATGAAAACTAAAGAATTAAACTAAAATGAACTTAAGATTAGGAATACCTTTGGATGTACTAGAACCGAACTACACCTCGATATTGAAAAACACACTATTATCTTACTTCCCAAGTGTTTATAAAGCTTAAGATGATAAAGCTTATACCCCAACCCAAGTGTTTAACACTTTATAGTAATCCTAGCAGCTTAAAGGCTCTGAACACAGCTTGAAGAATGAGAGAAATGGCTGGGTACTAGGTCCTATTTATAGAGTTCAAGGAGTGAAAAGATCTTCTTTTAGCTTGAATAAAAATAATGAATATTAATTGAAAAATATTTGAATATTCGTTCAACAGAGGCTTAAGACTCGGTCAAAACGTTCAGAGGCTGGTCAACTGGTTAAGTGTTGAATTGAGCTCGATTTCAAAACCATTTGAAAAGGTAACCCTAGAGCCGATATATCGCCCAGGCTTATATCATGATGGTTCATCGATGCGTTTGTGAGAAGTTCACGTGTTTTTCGTATTCCCCATGTGGCGATATATCGGCTCCTAGGCTGCGATATATCGGCATTCGTGAATATATTAAACACGTAATTGCACATTATCAACTTAATTTGAAATCATAAAACAGGTTTGACTGAGTAAAACGAGATTCCTGTAGGTTCTGGAAGGGTCTAGAGCTTCTAGAAACCTCTATTTCTGAATTATCCACTTAAAAATACTTAATTCCTCAAATAAACAAGATTGTGACAAATGTCATGCTCTTATTGGTCTGGGAAGATTCTAGAGCTTTCTTGAACTTTCGTTTACTTAAACTATAATTAAATCCTTAAATAAACCTGCACATGACAAGTGTCATGATCTTATTAATTCTATTTAAACCTTATAGTACAATAAATAACATCTTTATAATCAACGATATTAATCAAACCTTATGTTATAATTAATATTCTTAAACTAGGTTAAACTTATAAAATCTATAAGTGTTGCTACGAGTGTTCAACTAAGTCCCAGCTTGAACCAAAATCCACAGTAATAAACATACTATAACTACTGCTAGATATTACTACTACTACTACTACTACTACTACTACTACTATCTACCTAAGTAAACATTCTGGGATTCTACAACTCTCCCCTACTACAAAGAATTTCGTCCCCGAAATTTACTTACCAAACAAATCTGGATACCGAGCTTGCATGACCTCCTCCAACTCCCACGTTGCCTCTCATTCAGAACTATTACTCCATAGGACTTTGACTATTGGAATACTTTTGGACTATAACTGCTTCATCCCTCTATCTAGGATGCTAACCGGTCGTTCCTCGTAACTCAAGTCTTTCTGGAGTGCTATTGTATCGTACTTGAGGACGTGAGATGGGTCTGACACATACTTCTGTAGCATCGAGATGTGGAACACATTGTGGCTATCTGCTAGAGCTGGTGGTAGGGCTAATCTATATGCAACTGCTCCCACTTTGTCCAATATCTCAAAAGGACCTATAAATCAGGGACTAAGCTTGCCTTTCTTCCAAAACTGCTTTACCCCTTTCACAAGAGATATCCTTAGGAAGACTTGATCTCCATATTTGAATTCCACATCACGTCGTTTGGCATCTGCATAACTTTTCTGACGACTTTGAGCACCGAGCATACGCTTTCTAATCAGCGCTACTGCTTCTTGAGCTTTTCTAACAGCTTCGGGACCAAGAAGCAGCCTTTCTCCTATCTCGTCCCAATGTAGCAGTGATCGGCACCTTCTTCCATAAAGTAATTTATAAGGCGTTATCCCGATCATTGACTGGTAGCTATTGTTGTAGGAGAATTCTATCTGCAGTAAGTACTTATTCCATGATCCTCCGAAATCAAGTACACAAGCGCGCAACATATCTTCTAAAATCTGTATGGTACGCTCGGACTGACCATCTGTCTGAGGATGAAATGTTGTACTAAGACTTAACTTATTACCCATGGCTTGTTATAAGCTTCCCCAAAATCTCGATGTAAACACCGATCCTCTATCGGATACTATTGTATTATGGATTCCATACAACCGTACTATTTTTTGGACATAAATGTCTGCATATTGATCCGTTGTTTAAGAAGTCTTAACTGGCAGGAAATGACCTGACTTGGTTAGTCTATCTATTACTACCCAGGCTGAATCATGCTGCTTACTTGTTCATGGCAAACCCGTCACGAAATCCATGGCTATATCATTCCATTTCCATTCTGGTATGCTAAGTGGTTGCAATAAGCCTGCAGGCCGCTGATGTTCTGCTTTCACTTGCTGGCATACTAAACACTTAGACACAAATTCCGCTATATCGTTCTTCATTCCTGGCCACCAATATATTGCCTTAACGTTGTGAGTCATCTTGGTCGACCCTAGGCGAACTAAGTATGGGGTACTGTGCGCTTCTTCTAAAATCGTCATCTTAATCCTTTGATCTTTTGGTACGCATACCCGATCCTTATATCTCAATAACCCTTGACCTGATATTGAGAAATCTGTGGCCTTTCCTTCTCTAACTGCATCCATTTGTGCTACTAATGTGTCATCATGCCCTTGCCCAATCCATATATCTTCTAACAGACTTGACTAGATAGGCAAGTTAGCCAGCTTACCAATGACTAATTGTATTCCGACACTGATTAGCTCCTGCTGTAGCGGCTTTTCTAATCCGGCTAGTGCTGCTAGACTTCCATAATTCTTCCTACTTAGCACATCAGCAACTACGTCTGCTTTTCCCAGGTGGTATAGGATTTCGTAGTCATAGTCCTTCACTAGTTCTAACCACCTGCGCTGCCTCATGTTGAGCTACTTCCGAGTGAAGAAGTACTTTAAGCTTTTGTGGTCCGTATAAATCTCACACCGTTCTCCATAAAGATAATGGCGCAAGATTTTCAATGCAAAAACCACCGCTGCCAACTCCATATCATGAGTTGGATAGCATTGCTCGTACTCCTTCAGCTGCCTTGAGGCGTAGGCTATCACCTTGTCATTCTGGATTTGCACGCAACCCAACCTTTGCTTCGATACATCGCAGTAGACTACAAACTTGTCGCTGGGTGTCGGTACACAGAGTACTGGTGCTAAGCACAGCTTATCTTTAAGCAACTGGAAGCTCTCTTCACACTTATCAGTCAAGTTGAACCCCTGCTGTTTCCGAGTCAAATTTGTGAGCGGAGTGTCTATTTTAGAAAAGCCTTCTACAAACCTCTAATAATAACCTGCTAGTCCCAGAAAGCTTCTTGCCTCTGATGCGTTCTTTGATCTTGGTCAATCCTTCACAGCCTCTACCTTAGATGGGTCTACTGCAACTCCGTCCTTGGATACAATGTGCCTGAGGAATGCGACTTGCGAAAGACAAAATTCGCACTAATTTATCCTAGTCCTTAAAGACCCTATACATTAAATCCATAAATGCGGCAAGAGCGTTGGTAAGACCGAAAGACATATCTAAAAACTCGTAATGCCCATAACGAGTTCTAAAGGCTGTCTTAGGAATATCCTCTTCCCATACCTTGAGCTGATGATACCTGGACCGTAAATCGATCTTTGAGAACACAGTCGCTCCTCGGAGTTGATCAAACAAGTCATCAATTTGGGGCAGCGGGTACTTATTCTTAATCGTCACCTTATTCAGCTCACGATAATCTATGCACATCCGCATGCTTCAGTCCTTTTTCTTCACAAATAGGATCGATGCTCCCCATGGCGAATGGCTTGGTCTAATGAAACCCAAGTCTAGGAGTTCTTGTACCTGCGTCTTTAACTCCTTGAGTTCGGTAGGTGCCATTCGGTATGGTGCCTTGGAAATAGGCTCGATGCCCGATTCTAATTCGATTGTGAAGTCAATTTCCCAAGTCAGCGGCAATCCTGGCAAGTCGTCAGGAAATACTTCTGGAAATTCATTCACAATGCGGACGCCGCCAACCGTAAGTGGTGTTTCCTTTTCCACATCTGTGACGCTGGCTAAGTATGCTTGACATCCTTTTTCTATCATCCGCTGGGCTTTGAGAGATGATATAAGCGGTGTGCATAATCCTGAAACTTGTCCCAAAAAGCACAGTCTCTGGCTGTCAGGATTCTCGAACGTCACTTTCTTGTGTTTGCAGTAGATGGTTGCGCCATGCCTTGCTAGCCAGTCCATGCCTAGTATTACGTCGAAGTCTTTGTGTAACGCCCTACTACCTTAGAGCCGTTACTAAGTGAGTTTAAAACAGAAATTGTGCATTTAGTTGACTCTAAGTGGTTTCTAAAACCAAAAAGTGTGAATAAACCAGAATTTAAGGGTGTACTCTTTGAAAATGTTTAATTTCATTGAAAACGTTAAGTATAAAACATCTGGGATCCCAAAATAAGGTTTACAAAATATTTACAACTCAAAAATAGATTAACACTTGATCAACTATCAAAAGAATGGTTTAATACAGCCATATACAAAATGCCCCCAACCAAAGCAGTCGGGCAGGCTGAACATGTACGCGCCACCCCCACTCTCTCCATACTCATGGCCGGTTGACTGACTCCTTGCTTTTACCTGCCACACGGAGCACCCGTGAGCTGAAGCCCAGCAAGAAAACCCAAATAGTACATAATATATGCAAATCATATAGCTGGCATAATTCACTGATAAATAGGAAAACCATCATAATAAACAAGTACGGCCATGCCGCCCCAGAGGTCTTACCAATGCCTGGGGTTTCGGTTCTCACCGCGAGGATAACTCATGTATCCCTTGGGTCCCACCCTGACTATAAGCATCCCATGTGCTGAGTGTTACTTTCGGCCCCACGGCCGTACCCGGCCTACGCCGCACTCGGCCCTTGCCGTTCATTTCATTATAATCACACATATAGTACATTCGAAATAATCATTCACACACATCATGATTCATTTAAGGTTAAACATTTGCACATAATACAATCTAGGGCCATGCCCTGCAATCACACAGTGGGGCCATGCCCTAGTCTCGGGTGTTACGGTTTTCTTACCTGTATCCCGAGCTTTCTGATGCACCACGGTCACGAGCACGGTCCTCTAGCACGAGCCTCTCCGAAATCCTAGTTACAACACACATAAAACACTTTTAATACTAACCAAACCAAAACCACTTCCCGGGACCAATCCCGCACTCTATAGACACTAGAATCAAGATCAAAACATCAACACACCCAAGATCCACACCTTTGATCTCTAATTTCTGCCACTCAAACCAAAACCTTGAAAAGCTTAACTCAAGCATTAAAATCCTCAAATCAACACAGAAAACAAACTTAAGTGTGTATAAAATCCATACCTCAAGTGAAGAATCCTCCCAACAAGCTTCCTTGATCTCCTCTTAAGCCCCCAATTCAGCCCTTCTACCCTTCCTCTTCTTTTCTTTTTACTTGCCCTAGCTCTTCTTTCTCCTTCTCTTTCTTCTCTTCAATTTCTATCAAAGCATCAAGTGACCCCAAATGCCCAAACCGTACCCCCTATATCTCAGTTGAAAGTTTCATAATCCCCTTGCCAAAAGACCAAATTACCCCTTCCTAATAATCCTCCCTAACTAAAGCTTCAAGGGCACTTAAGTCTTTACACTTCTATTTCTATTCTATCACTTTCTATCTTAAAACTTGTTACCCACAACAGTTACAAACGGTTACCCAATTACCAATAACTAACCACTCATTCTCAACTCAACTTATAAGATTCCCGAAGTACCCCTAGGCTCCTCCCGAGCCGGGTACAACATCTCGTTGTGACTTTTAGACTAATTGGCTCACTAGGACCGTCTCGATGCGTGCATCCTGATAATAACACCACACTCACATGGCACAATTCACATAGTACAATTATCACAGTTATGCCCTAACATGGCCAGATTACAATCATGCTCATTCTAAGACAATCAGGTCTACATGCATACTAATTCACATAGTCATGCATCTCAAATAATCAAATAGTCATATAACGTGCAATAAATCGTAATCATGCATTAAGCTCAATACAGACACACACCAAATCCCATCATGCCCTCCAGGCACACTACTCCAGGCCCTTAAGCCTAGTGAAATTGGGGTCGTTACACTTTGATCTCCAATTCTATAAGGTCTCCTTCTAATTCTACGTCCTCAATCTTGATCGATACGCCTTGTACTATCCGTGACGATAGAACTACTTTGCTCGAAGGCAACTTTGTTACAAACCTAGTTCTAAATCTTTCACAAGGTTTGTCTAGTTTTTCTATCATTCCTAAGAGATATATGAATGAGTGGCTCCCGAATCAAATAATACAGAACATACATTATTAAGGATAGAAACCTGACCTGTGACCACTTTATTACTAGCATCAGCTTCTCCTTGGGTTAAGGCAAATACCCTGGTAGGAACCATCTTGTCTTCATTTTTCCCTTCTGACTTAAGCTGGGGACATTCTCTCTTGCGGTGTCCTTCCTAACAACAATTGAAGCATCCCTTGGTGTTCGCACGGCATTCACCCGGATGTTTCTTTTGGCACTTAGCACATTGCGGGTATTCTACATAACCCGGCCTATTCCCTCCATTGTTCGCCCATGCCCTTTTATCATTGTCGGACTGCTTATTGTCAGGATGTGTAATGCCCTACTACCTTAGAGCCGTTACTAAGTGAATTTAAAATGGAAATTGTGCAACTAACTGACTCTAAGAGGTTTCTAAAACCAAAAGTGTGACTAAACCAGAGTTTAAGGCTGTACTCTTTGAAAATGTTTAGTTTCATTGAAGACATTAAGTATCAAACATCTGGGATCCCAAAAATAAGGTTTACAAAATATTTACAACTCAAAAATAGATTTACACCAGGTTAACTATCAAAAGAATAAGTTAATACAGCCATATACAAAATGCCCCCAACCAAAGCAGTCGGGCAGGCCGAACATGTACGCGCCGCCCCCACGCTCTCCATACTCATGGCCGGTTGACTGACTCCTTGCTTTTACCTGCCACACAGAGCACCCGTGAGCCGAAGCCCAGCAAGAAAACTCATACAATATATATCATATGCATAGAATATAGCTGACATATAATCCACTGATAAATAGGAAAACCATCAGACTGAACAAGCACGGCCATGCCGCCCCAGAGGCCTTACCAATGCCCGGGGTCTCGGTCCTTACCGTAAGGATAACTAATGTATCCCTTGGGTCCCACCCTGGCTATAAGTACTCCATGTGCTAAGTGTTACTTCCGGCCCCAAGGCCGTTCTCGGCCTTCACCGCTCTCGGCCTTAGCCGTTCATTTCATTATAATCATACATATAGTACATTTTGAAATAATCATTCAAACATATAATAATTCATTTAAGGTTAAACATTTGCACATAATACAATCTAGGGCCATGCCCTGAAATAACACTGTGGGCCCCTGCCCTGTCCTCAGGTGTTACGGTTTTCTTACCTTTCAATTCGATAGCCTTGATCACCTGACTCCTCGAGCACGATCCTACTTGAGCCCTAACGCTTACCTAAGCAAAATCCATAAGTCAAAGTCATTACCAAACCTTAAGTCCAAAACCTAGCCTCGGGACCAATCCCGAGCCCCCGGGAAGACCTAGATCCCCAAAAAAAAGTGGTGGAATTGAGCCCCGAACCCTAGGTCAAAATCCCTCAACAAAAGCCCAAAAATCCCCTTCTGTGAACAGTGCAGCGCTACAGCGCTCTAACGAGGGCGCTGTAGCGCTACAAGTAGAACCACACCCCCCAGAAACAGGGGCTAGCGCTACAGCGCCCACTGACTAGCGCTGTAGCGCTAGATGCAGCCAGACCACACCCAAAAATCGTTTCTGCGATTTTCCTTCAACCATTTCAACCCCAAACTTGTACAAACCTTTTCCAAACCAAAAAACAAACTTATCAACACCTCACACTCATCCCAAGCATCCCAAGAACTCATACCCCAAGCTCAAGCAACCCAAAACTCAAGATCTACCATAATGAACCCTAAAACCAGAAATTCATTCAAACAACAAAGATAAGGTCTTAGAAAACATACCGTGGATGGAAATTCGACCTTGAGTTGAACCCTAGACCTCCTTAGCTTGCTCCTTCACAACCTTGACTTGATTTCCCAAAAAATCCCCATCTATGTAGCTCAAATACACAGCTCAAACCAGTCAAGCCCTAAAACTGAAATCTCCAAGAACTTACCTCAAATTTCTGATGTGATCTTGCTAATCCCTTGCTAATCCTCAAGTCTAGCTTAGGATCCTTGATGCTCAGCCTACCCTAGCTCTCCACTGAGCTTAACTCCAAGAAAAATGAAGGGAAATGGTGGGAGAGCCACAAACCGATCCTTTGAAGAAAACCCCTATGTTTTTCTCTCTTTTCTTTTTCTTCCTTCTTCCTTTCTTTCTTCAGCCTTCCCACTCTTTTCTACAAATTCCACTAAGTATAAAGCTGCCTTCAACTTATCTCTAAAAAGCCTAAAGACCAAAATGCCCTCCCTAATAATTCTAAACCTTTTTGCCCAAGTAGGGACATTTTAGTCCTATCACCCAAATTCCCACTAATTCCTCAAGTGTTCCTAATAATTCCCGCTCGCTACCCAATACCTGATTAATCACCAATTATACATTCCTCATCATCAAGATTAACCTCAATATATTTTCCAAATTCTCATTTAAACTCCCCAGGCTTAACCCAAGCCGGGTATAGATTCCCGCTTTGACTTTTCCGCTAACCCGCTCATTCTAGGATCGTCTCGAGTCACAGATCACAGATATCAACACAGTCATGCCCAAAATGGCCAAATTACAATTATGCTCTTTCTAAGATAATCAGGTCTACATGCATACTAATCACATAGTCATGCATCTCAAATAATCAAATAGTCATATAACGTGCATTAAATCATAATTATGCATTAAACCCATTAAAGTCACACACAAAATCCCATTATGCCCTCCAGGCACACTACTCAAGGCCCTTAAGCCTTAATAGTGAATTTGGGTCGCTACAACTATCCCCTCCTCATGAAAATTTCGTCCTCGAAATTTACCTGAACAACTCGGGATACCGCTCCCGCATATCCGACTCCAGTTCCCATGTCGCCTCTTCAACGTTGCTATTCCTCCACAATATTTTAACCAAGGCGAAGGTCTTTCTCCTCAAGACTTTGTCCTTCCTATCAAGGATCTGAACAGGCTTTCCTTCGTACGATAAATCCCGATCCAACTCCAAGTTCTCATAGCTCAACACATGAGTAGTATCCGATACATACTTCCGGAGCATGGATACATGAACCCCTGATAGAGCTGATAGAGCTGGAGGCATTGCTAACCTGTAATCCACCTTTTCCAGAACCTCAAATGGGCCAACAAACCTGGGACTCAGCTTACCCCGAACGCCGAATCGTTTTACCCCTCTCAGGGGTGAAACCCTGAGGAATACATGATCACCGACCTGAAATTCCACGCTTCTGCGCCTCTGATCTGAATAACTCTTCTGGCGACTCTGGGAGGTGAGCATGCGAGCTCTAATTTTCTCAAGTGCCTCATTGGTCCTCTGAACCATCTCAGGACCTAAACACCTCCTCTCACCTGCCTCATCCCAGTGAATCGGTGATCTGCACTTTCTTCCATACAGCATCTCATACGGAGCCACTCCGATAGTCGCCTGATAACTATTATTGTACGAGAATTCAATCAAAGGGAGACACCTACTCCAAGATCCCCCAAAATCCAACACACAAGATCGTAACATGTCCTCCAGTATCTGGATTGTCCTCTCAGACTGTCCATCCGTCTGAGGATGATAAGCAGTACTAAACCGAAGCTGTGTGCCCATTGCCTTCTGTAGGCTCTTCCAAAACTTGGAAGTGAAAGTGGGGTCTCTGTCGGATACTATCGACCTCGGAGCCCCATGAAGTCGAACGATCTCCTTCACATAAAGCTCAGCATACTGCTCCACAGTATAAGTTGTCTTTACAGGCAAGAAGTGGACGGACTTAGTATACCTGTCCACAATCACCCACACCGAGTCATGCTGACCCACGGTCTTTGGCAACCCAACCACAAAGTCCATGGCAATATCTTCCCATTTCCACTCGGGAATCCCTAGAGGCTATAATAATCCTGCTGGCCTCTAATGTTCAGCCTTAATCTGCTGACAGGTTAAGCATCTAGCCACATAGTCCACCACATCCCTCTTCATGCCTGACCACCAATACAAAACTTTCAAGTCATGGTACATCTTCGTCGAACCTGGGTGCAAAGAGTAGGGAGTGGTATGAGACTCATCCAGAATCTCCCACCGAATATCTGGATCAATCGGAACACAAATCCGTCCTTTGTACTTCAATAAACCTATCTCAGAAATAGAGAAGTCCTTAGTTGCTCCAGTTAGGACATTCTCTCTACGTTCAACTAACTGGGGATCCACTCCTTGGGCTTCCTTAATCCTCTAGAGGAGAGTTGACTGAAGAGTAATGTTGGCTAACCTACCAACCATTAACTCTATACCTGCCCTGGTCATCTCTCCAGCTAGTCTGTCAGATATCTGCCTCGAACTATACAGCTGTCCTGGGCCCCTCCGGCTCAATGCATCAGCCACCACATTAGCCTTCCCAGGATGGTACAGAATATCACAATCGTAATCCTTTACTAGCTCTAGCCACCATCTCTAGCGCATATTCAAGTCCTTCTGGGTAAAGAAATACTTTAAACTTTTGTGATCAGTGTATATCTCGCATCTCTCACCATACAGATAGTGTCTCCAAACCTTAAGTGTGAATACCAGTGCAGCTAACTCCAAGTCATGCGTGGGATATCTCTGCTCGTACTCCTTTAATTGCCTTGATGCATACGCTATCACTTTCCCAGCCTGCATCAACACGCACCCCAGACCCTGTCTAGAAGCGACACAGTAGACCACAAACTTCTCATCATCTGTTGGCAGGCTCAGCACTGGTGCAGTAATCAACCGCCGCTTCAACTCTTTAAAGCTATTCTCACATCGATCTGTCCACACATACTTGGTCTTCTTCCTTGTCAATTTATGTCAATGGAGTAGCAATTCTGGAGAAACCCTCTACAAACCGCCGGTAGTAACCTGCTAGTCCAAGGAAACTTCTAACTTCAGGAACACTGCTAGGTCTAGGCCAATCTCTCACTGCTTCTGTCTTGCTTGGGTCGACCAGTAACCCATCCTTACTGATAATATGGCCTAGAAATGAAACTTGCGATAACCAGAACTCGCATTTGCTAAACTTAGCATATAGCTTATGCTCTCTCAGCCGCTGCAACACCAGGCGCAGATGATGCTCATGCTCTGTCTCTGACTGGGAATACACTAGGATATCATCAATAAATACAATCACAAACTTATCCAAATAATCTTTGAAAATTATGTTCATCAAATCCATAAATGCTGCTGGGGCATTGGTTAATCCAAAGGACATAACCAGAAATTCATAATGCCCATACCGTGTCCGAAAAGCAGTCTTTGGTACGTCCTCTTCTTTGATCCTCAACTGATAGTAGCCTAATCGGAGATCAATCTTTGAAAACATTGTACTCCCTTGAAGCTGATCAAATAAATCGTCGATCCTAGGCAACGGATACTTGTTCTTGATGGTCAACTTATTCAACTCCCTGTAGTCAATGCACATCCTGAGCGATCCATCCTTTTTCTTAACAAATAATACTGGAGCACCCCATGGCGAGAAACTCGGTTTGACAAACCCCAAATCCAGTAGTTCCTGCAACTGAATCTTCAATTCCTTTAATTCTGCCGGAGCCATTCTGTAGGGTGCCTTGGACACTGGCTCTGCTCCCGGAGCCAACTCTATGACGAACTCAATCTCCCGTTGTGGCGGCAATCCTGGCAGATCTGCTGGAAACAAGTCTGGAAACTCACAGACCACTCTAGTTTCATTCAGTCCCACTGCCGCCACCTTGGAGGAATCTACAATACTCGCTAGGAATCCTATGCAACCCTTCTGCATCAGGTCTCTAGCCTTTAGTGCTGAGATCATAGGCACCCATGGTCCATTCGCCGTTCCCACAAACACAAAGGGTACCTCGCCTTCTGGTTCAAAGGTCACCATTCACTGCTTACAGTCAATTGTTGCTCCATACCGCATTAACCAATCCATTCCTAGTATTATATCAAAATCATCCATATCTAGTTCAACCAGGTCAACAAACAATTCTCTACCGTCTATAACTACTGGTAATGCTCTAACCCACCTCCTAGAGACTACCAGTTCTCCTGTTGGCAATTTCTTCAAAGGATCGGTTTGTGGCTCTCCCACCATTTCCCTTCGTTTTGCTTGGATTTAAGCTCAGTGGAGAGCTAGGGTAGGCTGAGCATCAAGGATCCTAAGCTAGACTTGAGGATTAGCAAGGGATTAGCAAGATCACATCAGAAATTTGAGGTAAGTTCTTGGAGATTTCAGTTTTAGGGCTTGACTGGTTTGAGCTGTGTATTTGAGCTAAATAGATGGGGATTTTTTGGGAAATCAGGTCAAGGTTGTGAAGGAGCAAGCTAAGGAGGTCTAGGGTTCAACTCAAGGTCGAATTTCCATCCACGGTATGTTTTCTAAGACCTTATCTTTGTTGTTTGAATGAATTTCTGGTTTTAGGGTTCATTATGGTAGATCTTGAGTTTTGGGTTGCTTGAGCTTGGGGTATGAGTTCTTGGGATGCTTGGGATGAGTGTGAGGTGTTGATAAGTTTGTTTTTTGGTTTGGAAAAGGTTTGTACAAGTTTGGGGTTGAAATGGTTGAAGGAAAATCGCAGAAACGATTTTTGGGTGTGGTCTGGCTGCAATTAGCGCTAGTCAGTGGGCGCTGTAGCGCTAGCCCCTGTTTCTGGGGGGTGTGGTTCTGCTTGTAGCGCTACAGCGCCCTCTTTAGAGCGCTGTAGCACTGCACTGTTCACAGAAGGGGATTTTTGGGCTTTTGTTGAGGGATTTTGACCTAGGGTTCGAGGCTCGATTCCACCACTTTGTTTTGGGGATCTAGGACTTCCCGGGGGCTCGGGGTTGGTCCCGAGGCTAGGTTTTGGACTTGAGGTTTGGTAATGACTTTGACTTATGGATTTTTCTTAGTTAAGCGCTAGGGCTCAAGTAGGATCGTGCTCAAGGAGTCAGGTGATCAAGGCTATCGAATTGAAAGGTAAGAAAACTGTAACACCCGAGGACAGGGCAGGGGCCCACAGTGTTATTTCAGGGCATGGCCCTAGATGGTATTATGTGCAAATGTTTAACCTTAAATGAATTATTATATGTTTGAATGATTATTTCGAAATGTACTATATGTATGATTATAATGAAATGAACGGCTAAGGCCAAGAGCGGTGAAGGCCGAGAATGGCCTTGGGGCCGGAAGTAACACTTAGCACATGGAGTGCTTATAGCCAGGGTGGGACCCAAGGGATACATGAGTTATACTTACGGTTAGGACCGAGACCCCGGGCTTTGGTAAGGCCTCTGGGGCAGCATGGCCGTGCTTGTTCAGTCTGATGGTTTTCCTATTTATCAGTGGATTATATGTCAGCTATATTCTATGCATATGATATATACTGTATGAGTTTTCTTGCTGGGCTTCGGCTCACGGGTGCTCTGTGTGGCAGCTAAAAGAAAGGAGTCAGTCAACCGGCCATGAGTATGGAGAGCATGGGGGCGGCGCGTACATGTTCGGCCTGCCCGACTGCTTTGGTTGGGGGCATTTTGTATATGGCTGTATTAACTTATTCTTTTGATAGTTAACCTGGTGTAAATCTATTTTTGAGTTGTAAATATTTTGTAAACCTTATTTTTGGGATCCCAGATGTTTGATACTTAATGTTTTCAATGAAACTAAACATTTTCAAAGAGTACAGCCTTAAACTCTGGTTTAGTCACACTTTTGGTTTTAGAAACCTCGTAGAGTCAGTTAGTTGCACAATTTCCGTTTTAAACTCACTTAGTAACGTCTCTAAGGTAGTAGGGCGTTACAACTTGGTATCAGAGCAAGCCAAGGTTTATTGGTTTTGGAGATTGACCGAACATGTAAGCACGCTGCCATTGAAAAGCTCTACTCAGGGTTGATTGGTATGGTTGATTAATATATATATCTGAATATGTGTTTGAATGCCTTGTGTGCCTGCGTAGGTCATTATGAGCATGATGAATGACATGACATATGCATGATGCCAGGGCAAGGCCCGTTGTGTGCTGTATGATATCTGTATGTTATTTGGATTGTTGATCTTGGTTGTTGTTGAAATTGAGAGGTGGAATTGGACCTTGTTATCATGCCTGATGAGCGGTGTCACTGATTGCAGGCATTTAGTTGTAATGCCTCGCCAATCATCGAGACTCCGTGGCATTCGGACCGAGGATGACAACCAGGGTCAGGACCCTCCACCTGCTCCTCAGAATTGGCAGCAGATTTTAGCCGAAATGGAGGCTAGATTGAAGAAAACAGAGGAAGAGCTTAGTCAGTTGAGGCAACCAGCTCCTCCACCAGTCACCAGGCTACCACTACAGCCGAGTGTAGCACCAGCTCCAGTTCAGCCTGTGGTTGAGAACAGGTTGGAACCTCTGTATGAAAGATTCAGAAAACAACAACCTCCTACCTTTGAGGGCGGAACAGACTCACTGCAGGCTGAGCAGTGGATGAATATGATGTCTGTAATCTTGGATTTCATGAGGGTTGAAGGAAAGGAAAGGGTTGATTGTGCCAGCTATATGCTTAGAAACGATGCACGAATATGGTGGGATGTAGTAAGGCAACGAAGGGATACTGCAACTATGACTTGGGAAGAATTCAAGAGCATTTTTAATGAGAAGTACTACAGTGTAGCAGTTCGAGCTGCAAAGGCTGATGAGTTTATCAACCTGACCCAGAGCAGGTTATCAGTTACCGAGTACGCCCTGATATTTGATAGATTGGCGAAGTTTGCGCCAGAGCTAGTGCCGACTGATGCGGCCAGGAGAGATAGGTTTATACGGGGATTGAATGTGATGATCGCCCGTGATGTGAGTATTACATTGGCTCCAGAGACTACTTATGCACAAGTGGTGGATAAGGCCCTTACTGCTGAGAGGGCTGAGGATCAGATCTGGAAGGATAGCGCTGCTAGGCGCGATACCAGGAGGGCAGTGCCTTCTTCTTCTAGGCCTAGTCGGGGCAGCGGCCCCAGTGAACAGAAAAGAAGAGCACCAGATTCATTTGTTCCTTATGGTTCTGATAGGAGGGTTCGCGGTTCTGTTGATGGCCGTCAGGGAGGAAATGACAGCTGGAGGAACTTTCCGATGTGTCCTCGATGCAGGCGACGGCATCAGGGCGAGTGCCGGACCAGGGCATGTTTTACTTATGGGAGCACCAATCACTTGAAGAAAGACTACCCACAAGCCTGGAAAGAGGAGCCAACGCAGGGAGACAGCCTCACTCCTGCTAGGGTTTTCACTTTGACTCAGACTGAGGCGGAGGCCAGTCCCTCAGTTGTGACAGGTCAGATTTTTAGCGCCGGTTCTTTGTATACTGCATTGATTGATTCGGGTGCTACTCACTCATTTGTATCTGCTAGGGTGATTGATCAACTTTGTAGACCTAGTATTTTGTATGCTAGGGGTTTTCAGACTTTCTGTTTTTCTCTCTTTTCTTTTTCTTCCTTCTTCCTTTCTTTCTTCAGCCTTCCCACTCTTTTCCACAAATTCCACTAAGTATAAAGCTCCCTTCAACTTATCTCTAAAAAGCCTAAAGACCAAAATGCCCTCCCTAATAATTCTAAACCTTTTTGCCCAAGTAGGGACATTTTAGTCCTATCACCCAAATTCCCACTAATTCCTCAAGTGTTCCTAATAATTCCCGCTCGCTACCCAATACCTGATTAATCACCAATTATACATTCCTCATCATCAACATTAACCTCAATATATTTTCCAAATTCTCATTTAAACTCCCCAGGCTTAACCCAAGTCGGGTATAGATTCCCGCTTTGACTTTTCCGCTAACCCGCTCATTCTAGGATCGTCTCGAGTCACAGATCACAGATATCAACATAGTCATGCCCAAAATGGCCAAATTACAATTATGCTCTTTCTAAGATAATCAGGTCTACATGCATACTAATTCACATAGTCATGCATCTCAAATAATCAAATAGTCATATAACGTGCATTAAATCATAATTATGCATTAAACCCATTAAAGTCACACACAAAATCCCATTATGCCCTCCAGGCACACTACTCAAGGCCCTTAAGCCTTAATAGTGAATTTGGGTCGCTACAGGATGCCTTCTTTTCTGACTATTATTGTTATTGGACTAATTGATGTTGTGGTTTTTCTGACCATTCGGAGGTTGACTTGGTTGTTTAGGCTCAGGCTTATTGGCCTCCTCTTTACTAACATACCCCTGTAGCCTTTCTACTTCTATTGTCGTTTCTAGAACATTGGCATAGGTCGTATTTCCCGGGTTTGCTAGCTTAACCCCTAGCTCAATCTTCGGTCGAAATCCTCTAACGAACTTGGTCACTCTCAAAAAGTCAGTTGGAACTATTTCCGGTGCAAACTTGGCTAATCGATTGAACTACCGAGCATATTCTGCCACTGATAAACTCCCTTGCTTCAGACCAGCGAACTCCTCGACTCTTGAAGCGATGGCTGCTGAATTGTAGTACTTTTTGTGGAACAGCTCCACAAATCTGGTCCAAGTCATGGTGGCGACATCGTGAGTCTGTTGAACTAAGTCCCACCATATTCTAGCATCTTTCTTGAGCAAAGACGAAACGCAAGATATGCAATCTGCGTTGCCGAGATTCATGTGCATCAGGATTGGCTCAACATTTCTAAGCCATTCCTCCGCCTCGAAGGGGTCCATTGTCCCTTCAAAGTTTGGAGCATTTTGCTTACGAAACTGCTCATGAACTGGCTCCATGTGCTAAGCTGGGTATGGCGCATAGTTCGCCATTGGCCATCCCCCATATGGACCAACTTGATGGGGTGCTGGGGCCATTTGTTGAGGCTGTTGTTGCGGCAGAGGCAGAGGCTGAGTCTGAGGCTGACCTTATTGTAGCTGTTGCTGCAATAATTCCTCGACTTGCTGTCGTAGTCTGGTAATTTCCGCAGAGTTGTCAACCGGCGGCGGCGCATTTCGGTTGGCAGTAGCACACACTCCCCTTCTGTAAACCGGAGGGGCTTCATTGCTCTCACGATCAGCGTTGGAGACATTAGCATTGGTGCGAACGGACCTTCTGAGCGACATCTTAGTAGAGTTCTAACAGTTAAGAAAAATATGTTAGAACTTTACCCTAATAGTCTCTAAGGCAAAAAATTAATCTAAACTAACATAACTCAGACCTATTAATTATGATTTCTTATGAAAATTATATAAGCCTTCTTTATCATTAGAGTGGGTTTCTATACTTAGAAAAATAAGCCATCTTTATTATTTTCTAAGTCTGTTTCTAATCATCCTATATGACTTAATTCTCAGGCTCGAAACTCATCGTTGTTCCAAAGTTAACCATATTGAGGGAGGGTTGGGATCAGTAAAATCGTTCCTACTACTATGGCCCCCTAACTCTCAATATGGAACCTGGTCCATTGATTTGTATCCACCCTCACCAAACTTAGTCATTATTTATTAAATTTATTATTTATTATGATTGAAAAAGAAAATCAAACTCATACATGTCATCAAAATAACATTGATATTTATTTGGAAAAAGTTTTTCACTATGTTCAATAATAAAAGAAAACAAATAATAAATAAAATAAATATAAAAAAAAAAACTAATCTATTCTAGAAATCAGTATCTTCTACATTCGATCCTTCATCTAACATATCATCGTCTATTTCTTCATAGTCATCATTATCTTTAGCCTCAAAATGCCCATGAGGAAGATTTGTAAAAATTCTATGTTTTTGCTAATTTTTAAATTGGAACTCCATCTTAGAGGTGAACCTAACTATGAGAAAGTAATATCTCATAATCATGGGAAGGTGTACACATATCCCCACTCCCAATGATCGTGTACCAAACCATGATTCCCACCCTTACTGATCATGTAGCAGCCCCTGGGTACTATAAATAAAGGACCCAAGGCTTCATAGAAAAGACTTTTGGGGATCTCTTTTTCTAGACTTTTTAGATTGATCTTTTGGATGAACTTGTGAGAAGTGGACTCTGAGTTGACATTTGTAATTGTCTATCGAGTGATTCAATATTAAAGACTAAGTGGATTAGGTTATTACTGTTCAGAAGAACAGGCCTGAACCACTATAAATTCCTGTGTGTTTTTGTTTAGATATTTGTACTCTGTCGTATATTATATTCATTCCATTCAAAAGGTATTGTATATTGTACATATGACCGTTGGCCAATTTCACATGTCAACAATATTATATTTTTAGGACTTCAAAACTCCTTGAAAATATATTATATTTTTAGGACTTCAAAACTCCTTGAAAAATATATTATATTTTTAGGACTTCAAAATTCCTTGAAGAATATAATAGATTTTTAGGAAATTAATTTTCCTTGAAAAATATAATTATTTTTAGGAATTACAATTATCCTTGAAAAATACGTGTTGAGCAAATTATCAATAGTTGATAAAAGTACTACGTAATGTCCTGAGGGACTTTACTATTAGAGTACTGCTACGATATGTTTCTCGGACCTGATCAAGTTTACCGTAATGTTGAACATAGTACAATAAACTTGGGGGGCAAATGTTGTCCCTTAAAATTCAAGAGATGATGTGGTGAATGAGAAAGTGGCACGTGGCATCACAAGTCATGGAAAAACGACAAAATATTGAAAAAAGACCAATGAACAAAAATGGATAGGTCCAGGACCTATAGGGAAGTAGACCATGCCTAAACCTCCTAGGGGTGGTTAGCTTGACCCTAACCCCTAGGGGTGGTTGGCCTGGCATGCTCAAGGACTACATGAGGTGATTAGCCCACCCTATTCTTCATAGGGTGGTCGGCCTAAACTCCCAAATACACTTCGTTGGATAAAGTTCACACTCGTTCAAGCTGAAATCAACAAGCCTAGCACCCAAAAGATCAACAGGCCTAGCACCCAGAGGGTCGTCAAGCCTAGAACCCAGGCTCTAAAGGGTCATCGGGCCTAACACCTAAGTCGCATGGACCAACCAAGACTTAGCGTTTCCCCAAAGGTTTCAATCGTGCATCCTCAACCATGATCCAGAGAAACAACGAGAAGACCCATGATCTCATAATCATGGGGAGGTGGACACATATCTCCAATCACAATGATCATGTACCAAACCACGATCCCCAGTATTGTTGATCTTGTAACAGCCCCTGGGTACTATAAATAAAGGACCTAGAGCTTCATTGAAGGGGGTTGGTTTTTGGACGATTCTTGGGGGGTGATTTTGAGAGAGACTCTGGGCAAATCTGTGACGAGTGAACTCTTCAGTTCATCTTTGTAAATTGTCAATTGAGTGATTCAACACTAAAGACTAAGTGGATTAGGTTATTACTGCTCATCAGGACAGGGCTGAACCACTATAAATTTCTGTGTGTTTGTTTAGATATTTGTACTCTGTCGTATATTTATATTTATTTCGTTCAAAAGGTGTCGTATACCGTACTGTTGACCCTCGATTTGGTCAACGACACGGAGTCAAATAAAATGACAGAAATTAGATGAATTCAAGTAAAGAAGATAAATGACACAAGGATTTATAGTGGTCCGGCCCCAAGTGTGGTAATGACCTACGTTCACTTAGTGTTCTTATTAATGTAATGAAAACCTGCGATCAGTAAACAAGGGTTTACCAAGCTTCACAAGCTCAACAAAAGATACAAAGTATTGTGTTAAAACAATAATCCTCCTTGTCTCATGAGCCCTTTGAGTCTTATTTATAGGCTCAAGGATCTCCTTATGCGCCGATGGACCTTGATTGCATTTAAAACAAACATATCTGAATAATAATGGAAATTACACTTTTTACATAAATACATGATCAAGTATTTCTAGAAAATATCTGACATACTGCAACCAGCCCTGGTCGCTTATGAAATATCCCATTTACCGTGTGAATTCTCCTCTGGTCTATGGTCGACCAAAACATAACCACTTAAATTGCCACGTGCATCTCACGTGCGTACTAATCTTGACACGTTATCAAGTGAATCTTTTTTGGGTAAAAATTTGCATGTTGTGGTCTTCTGTTGGCAATTTCCAAAACTGGACAGTGGATTGAACCATTTGGAGTATGGCAGGCTTGATTTCAAAATTGTTGGCATCGATAGCAGGTGGTCTGATACAAGACTGAACCCCTGTCACAGTAGGCAACACATATTCCCTCAAACTTTTGGTTGGAAGGTTCTGACCATTACCTTGCTGAGCTTGATCCTCAACAACACCCTCATCCAACCCATTATTATTCACTAGATCAGCCATGGTGGTGTCAACCCTTCTTTCCAATCTTTTCTTCTGTCGTTTCAAAGCACAAGTCTTCTCTATCTCAGGATCAACATGCACTCGAATAGCAGGGCCTTGGCGTCGCATAAACTACCTGTAACCTGAGATGAGAAAAATTTAGACAATGACAGAATTAGTAAAATTGAAATTAAAATACCTAATTAGAATAAAATTCAATTATTTTAATATTAGCTAAAAACAGTCCTCAGCAACGGTGTCAAAAACTTGTTGTGAAAAATCCAACACGCAAGTATACGTATCGTCTTTACAAGTAATAACTCATGTAAGTGAGATCATTCCCACAAGGACTGTAGCTAAGTACCAATTAATTAAATCTCACGTGTGTACTAATCTTGACACGTCATCAAGTGAATCTTTTTTGGGTAAACATTTGCCCCCCAAGTTTATTTTTCTGGGACTAGCATTTAATAAACTCATTCGACCAGCTATTCATCTGACTTATCACATCCGTCAGCACCTTTTTGAAAAAGTAAGCAATCGTGACTTTTACAGTTTCCTAAAAATATTTCGACGGTTAATGCGATTTCCCATACATTAAAATCATACTCCCATCATTACTTTTTAACTGCACCACGATCAGTATAAATATACCACCTTTCAAATTTTTACTTTTTACCGAAGCTTTCTCTCTCTTCAAGAACTCAGAAATTTTTTTTAAGAAAAAACCCAGAAAACCTCTGTGATCTGAGACGTCTTCGACTATCTTCGAACAACAATCTTTGTGATTCCTCTGCAAACCGTAATCCAAGTAAGTTTCATACCCACCTTCTCTTTTATGCATTCTAGAATAAATTTCCTAAGTTTTTCTGATTATGCCTCCATTGTTCTTGATAAAAAGCTTCTTAGGTAATCGGGTTCATACGAAGATGTATAGAAACATGCCAGAATAGGAATTTTAGGTAGTGTAAAATACTAGGTAGAGTTTAGAAATTAACGTGGGATATAGAAGACTAATTTAGGGCATGAAATCGAAGTGAAATTCAATTTTACTATTTTAAAAAAAACTGGGGTTTTCCCGCCTGTATTCGGAATCAAAAAGTTTTCTTGAAAAAACTTTTTACATTTCCTTCTTGATCTATTTTTTCAAACTGCTGGCATGTTTGTAGTGTTTATATTAGGATGTTCCTGGTCGTATAAATGCTTAACTTTTATACACGAGCAACGTTATCCTTATATTTCTCTTCTTCTATCTATTGGTTGTAGATTCTCACTTCCCCTTTGCTCTTCTCAGATATTCATGCACGATCCTTGGGGAGGTGAGAGACCAATAGATGACGATCTTCTCGTGTTGCTGTTCGAGGATCAAGAACAACCTTCCTTTCCTTTCCCTGAGCCTCCATTTTCACATCACAATCCCACGACCAATCCTTCCGACCGCCAGCCACACATGGGTCGTGTCAAATACACAGCTCGTAAGAAAAAGAAAACCACAAATTCTCCTTCTAACCAACCAGCAACCAATATTGAGGGCCCATCAAATAACCCTCAACCCCTAAATTTCTCACCACCAGACATTCAGCCAAAAGCTCATCCTCGTGATGGCCCTCGAGTAGAAACGGACTGGTGTGTCGCCCTTCCTAGCATCATATCAAGCAAGATGGTGGCCAAGTATTCCAAGAAGTATGGGCTTCCTAGAATTACTTTACATAAACCCACACCCGACCAAAGGTCAAACGTTCCTGGAGGCGCCTTCAGCACCTAGTCGAGGTTTCACATCAAGGCAGGGGCAATCTTGCCCTTGCACGAATTTTTCCAAGGGGTGGCCAATTATTTCGAGGTCGCCCCTTTTCAGATAACACCCAATGGATATAGAGTACTATCAGCACTCTATATCTTTTATTACAAACAAAAAAATGGCCTGTGCCTACACCATACGAGATCAACTATCTGTTCGATCTAAAATCCAACCCCAACCAAAACAACATGGCATTTTTCCACTTCTGCCACCAGGAATCTACTCACATATTCCTGAGTGATGTCACCTACAAATCCAACGTAGGAAAGTACTTCCAGGAGTACTTTCTTACGACAGACCTGGTCGCCGATAACTTGGCCTTCACTCGAGGAGATAAATTTTTCGATCTCTGGTCGTACTTTCTGGTCGTTTATTTTGTAGATTTTTTCTTTCATTGTCCTTAGCAAATTGGTGTTGCACCTAGGTCAATGGCACCGACCAAACCCCACTCCAAAGATGGAGATAAGGGCCACAACTTTAGCCAACATGACGAACATAGAGAAGAGCATCAAGGATCCGCTAACTGAAAGCAACTTAAGGCTAGTCAGCCTCCTGGAACCTCATCAAGAAGTGATGGAATCCACCGCAGGGAGTGCTACTAGAGAAGAAATCCCCGAGCAACAACAAGATATGTCACAACCCCAGAGGTAATGACCAATGGGAGTGACTATCCGAGAACCACCTAGCAGCCCCCGGGCTGCTGCTATCCTTGCCCACCATGGGAAGGGAAAACAAAAACTGCCGGATTACCCTGGCCCTATATCCGAATCCTCTGACGAGAACAGTGTAGATCTCTCCCTCTTAGATAATTTGCCTATCCCCTATCACTTATTCGATAGGGATGGAAACTTTAAATTTACGACCAGTAATTTTAATTCGGACTTCTTTGAGGCAGATAGTGAGTGTAGCTATAGTTCTATAGATGATAGCTCGGGTATACTATTTAGAATTTCTCTGCCTTATTCCATTACTTCTCTAAGCTACTTTTTCTGATCGTTTGTTTTTATTTTGTAATCATGCCTTCTGAAGATGCTTTCGATATGTACGCCAATGTTGAAGCTCCTGCGAGCAAAAGGAAACCGTGCAGGAGGCATCCTGGGGAGAGCAGCAATGATCCCTCTAGAAAAAGGGCTCAAACAGAAGATCCTCTAGCTCCAACTCCTTCCAGAAATACAACGCCCCTACTCCTCCTCGCAATGGCCCTCCCTCCGAGAAGGAGGGGAGATCCCTGGCCACCGATTTGCTGAACAACAACTACAACGCTACCCACAAGAAGATGTAAAGACTGTCCAGGCACCGCCACAGCCAGGAAGCCTTTTCGCATCTTCCTCCACTAAAGAACAGCCAGGTCATGAGTCATGGGATGTCTGAAGTCCTTAGTGTTAGTGTGTTTCTCTTTTTTTTTTTTTAGTTTCAGTCGAGCAACATTTTCTCTAATTGCCTCTGACTGGTTCACTTTTTTTTTTTTGTTCGCAGGTTATCATGACCATGAGCCATAGTTGGAATCGTGCTGAGGAGGCCGAGGCCAAACATGTCGAGGAGACCAAGGTGTGCAAGGAGAAGGTTAAGGAGGCTAAAGACAAAGCCGCCAGTTTAACCGAGGAGGTTAAGAGGAGCCAAGGAGAGTTGGCCAAAGCTCTTGCTGCCAAAGAAATTTTCAAGGTGGCCTCAAAGAACAACTTCAAGGAGGCGACCAAACTCCAAGAGGACCTGGCGGCCAGCATGAAGGAGGCCACTAAGCTGGAAGGGCGGGTCAAGCTACTCGAGGAAACCAATTCCCAAAACTTGGAGAAGTTCAAAGGAGCGACCTTCAACTGTTTCTACCTGTTTTGGAAGAACAACCCAGGGGCGAACTTCAACTACCTTCTGTAACGCTCTACTTCCTTAGAGTCGTTACCAAGTGAGTTTTAAAAGAAAACTTTGTGCAATTAACTCGCTAACCGAGGTTTTTGAAACGAAAGTGTGACTAATTAAAAGTTAAGGCTGTAATCTAAAAAAATGCGTTGTTTCAATAAAAACTTCAAGTAATAAACATTTGGGATCCCAAAATAAAGATTGAAAGCTATTTACATCTTGAAATAAGTTTACAGTTGATCAGTTCTAAAATCATAGATTATTACAGCCATTTTCAAATATACCCCCAACCAAAGCAGTCGGGCAGGCCAAACATGTACGCGTCGCTTCACGCTCTCCGTACTCATGGTTGGTTGACTCAGTCATTGCCCTTACCTGCAACACAGAGCACCCGTGAGCCGAAGCCCAGCAAGAAAACTCATGCAGAACATAACATATGCAGTTTATACAGTTTATCATAACAGATAATCCACAGATAAACAAGTCAACCATTAGACTAAGCAAACACGGCCAAGCCGCCCCAGAGCCTTACCGAAGCCTTGGGTATCGGTTCTCACCGCGAGGATAACTCATGTATCCCTTGGGTCCCACCCTGAATATAACATAACACATGTATCCACCAGGCCCCGCCCTGACTATAGCATCCCATGTGCTAGGTGTTACTTCCGGCCCCGCTGCCGTACCCGGCCTACGCCGCTCTCGGCCCTTGCCGTTCATTCCATTATAATCACACATATAATATAACACAACAACATGCAATCAAATATTAATTCATTTAAGTATGCACCCTAACATGTGATGCAATATAGGGCCGCGCCCCGCAATCATACTATGGGCCCACGCCCTATCCTACGGGCGTTATAGTTTTCTTACCTGTATTCCGAGCCTCCTGATGCACTAAAGCCGCGAGCACGGTCCTCTAGCACGAGCCTCTCCAATAACCTAGTCACAACACACAAGAAATATCCCTCAACACTAATCAAATCAAAAACCGCTTCCCGGGACCAATCCCACACTCTCGGGACTCCCAAATCCCTAAAACAAGTCATCGGAAACATCCCCCGAACCCCCGGAGCAAACGCTCAAAAACACAACTTTTGGTGCCCTGAAAATGGCCTAGCGCCGCGGCACTCCCCTCAAGGACCGCGGCGCCAAGCGGGATGCCCCTCTCCTGATGCAACCTCGCGCCGCGGCGCCCAAGAACAGGGCCGCGGCGCTCCTTCGCGAACCCAGAAAATCTGGGTTTTCTCTAGCGTTTTTCCCGAACTTAAACCTTCCAAATCACACCAAACCAATACCCAAACCCCAAAATCAATTTAAAACCACAAATGAACCACCCAACAACTCATAAACTCTAGATTCAAGCTCAAAACACAAACATACCCAACAATCCACCCTTAGATTGCAAAAATCAGCAACATCAAACTCAAACATTAAAAACTTAACTCAAGCTAAAGATTTCACAATTCAAAACAGAAATCAAACTTAAATGCTCATAAAATCCATACCTCAAGTGGAGAATCCACCCTACAAGCTCCCTTGATTCACCTCCTAAGCTCCCACTTCAGCCCATTTTCCTCTTCTTCTTCTTCTTCTTCTTCTTCTTCTTCTTCTCATTGCCCTAACTCTCCTTCTCTTTATTTTTAGCAAAGCCATCATATAACCCAAATGCCCAAACCGTGACCCACTAAAACCCAGCTGAGAATTGCCTATTACCCTTGCCAAATGACCATGCTACCCCTCCAAATGATCCTTTCCCAACTAAGTCCTCAAGGGTACTCTAGTCCTTTCACTAATATTTCAATTCTACCATTTTTCCAACCAAACTTGTTACTCACAGCAGTAACTAATGGTTACCCAGGTTACTAAATCTCCAATAACCATTACCCGCTAAATCTCAACTTAACCATAAAATTCCCGAGGTACCCCTAGGCCCCTCCCGAGCCGGGTATAGAAATCCCGTTGTGACTCTTGAGTTAACTAGCTCTCTAGGACCGTCTCGGCACGTGCATCACAATAATAACACCACCCTCACGTGGTACAAATCACGGAATACAATTATCACATATATGCCCTCAGCGGGCTAAAATTACCAATTTACCCCTATCATGCAAACGGGGTCCACATGCATAATTATTTCACCTAACATGCATACTAACCACATAGTCATGCATCTCGATGTTCAATTAGTCATATAACATGCTTTAAATCATAATCATGCATTTAACTCATAAAATCACACATAAATCCCATTATGCCCTCCAGGCATGCTAATCAAGGCCCTTAAGCCTTATTAGCGATTTTGGGTCGTTACACCTTCCCGAGCAGATGAGGCAAGTCGAACTGGGGAAGTGCACTACTCGCTTGGAAGATGAAAAGAAAGCTTAGGAATCTCTTGAAATTTCCTTAGCGGTAGGCATCGACGAAGCTGAAGAAGATGCGAGGACAACAGTTAACCAACACCCTCAGCAAGACCCTCCTCCAACTGCACAATGATTTATAATTAATTTTTTTTATTTATTTGTAACTAAAACGTCCGAACAACGGTTCGTATTGTTGAGACATTTTTGCTGCATAAGGCAGCTTTTCTTTTAATTATTAATTACATCCGAGCATCAATTACTCGCGGTATGAAGACATTTCATTCTGATATCATAATATTTGCTATTATTATAACATTTTTTCGTATGACTGAACTTATCATAGCACTTTGTTTTGATTTTACAAAATTAAACCAAATTTTTTTTGAAAAATACTCTAAGTTCGTAGTATGCTTTCCCTTATTTTTCTCGTGTGTTTACATATGCTTATTGATATGCTTTTCTTGCTTAGTATCTTATATGCCCCCCAAATGATCGAGGAGCTCAAGGTCCTCGGTCACTTGCCATGACCAAGTCATGTTCGAACATTACTGCTCGCGTACTTATAATTAAAATGATAATATAGCAAAACAACACACATAATGATCAAATACTTCTAATAAATACAATAATTGGCAAGAATAAATGGCTGGGCACAGTTCCTTTTATTTCTCATAATAAAATGGACAAAATCGTGTCTGTACGAGTGATCAAGAATTGATCTTACACTTACAAGCGACCAATCAATTATTTGACTAGCCCTTGTTCATAAACTTGTAAAAAGTAAAATTAGTAGAAGCCAATTCTTTAAAAAGAATTGTTTATTGATAATACTTGCACAGGTGTTCTCCATTCCAATAGCGAGGAATGAGATCTCCATTTAAGCGAGCAAGTTTATATGTGCCTGGTTGAAGGATTTCTTCAATCTGATACGGACCTTCCCAGTTTGGTCCGAGCACTCCAACAACTTGGTCATGAGTGTTGAGAAAAACTCTTCTAAGTACCAAATCCCCTACGTCAAACTTTCTTTCACGTACTTTAGAGTTAAAATATCGAGCGACCTTTTGTTGGTAAGCTGCTACTCGAAGCTGAGTTGGCTTGCGCCTTTCATCGACTAGATCCAAAGCCTCCATCAATAATTGGTTATTAGTGCTCTAGTCGTATGTTAGCCTTCTATGTGATGGTAGATTTAGCTCAACGGGCAACATGGCCTCATACCCATAGGCCAAGGAAAACGGCGTATGCCCTATTTTTGTTCGGTGGGATGTTCTATACGACCAGAGTACTTCTGGTAATTATTTTGGCCACTCCCCTTTTGTTCTTTGAGCCTTTTCTTTAGTGTGTCCTTCAGAGTCTTGTTGACGGCCTCAACTTGTCCATTTTCCTGTGGATGAGCTACTGATGAAAAACTTTTTATAATTCCATGCCTTTCGCAGAAATAAGTGAAAAGATCACTGTCAAATTGTGTGCCATTATCTGAGACAATTTTCCTCGGCAACCCATACCGACATATGATGTTCTTAACAACAAAGTCCAATACTTTCTTGGTCGTTATTATTGCTAGTGGCTCAGCTTCGACCCACATTGTAAAGTAGTCAACAGCAACTACTGCATATTTGACATTCCCTTTTCCTGTAGGTAAAGACCCGATTAGATCAATTCCCCATACTGTGAATGGCCACGGGCTTTGCATTTGTTTGAGCTCATTTGGGGATGCTTACGATATCTTGGAGAATCTCTGGCACTTGTCACATTTTCTAATGAAATCCATAGAGTCCTCATTCATGGTAGCCCAGAAATACCCTTGCCTTAGAATCTTTTTTGACAAACTCTGCCCCCTAGCGTGATCTCCACATAAGCCTTTGTGGACCTCTTGCATTAGTTCCTTGGCTTTCTCCTTAGAAACACACCATAACAAAGGCATAAAGTACCCTATTCTATACAAAATTCCGTCGACCAGAATAAATCGAGCCGATTGTCTTTGAAGCATCCTCGCTTTGTTTCTTTCTGCTGGCAGCAATCCCTGTTCGAGGTATTTGATGATGGGCGTCATCCACATGTCTGTAGCTTGAATCACTAGTGAGGATTCTTGTATTTGAACGATCGGTGCCAACAAATGTTCAACTGGTACTATGCTTAAGGCGTCAGCATCTTTCGCACTTGCTAACTTGGCCAAGGCATCAACATTTGAATTCAGATCATGAAGCACTTGTTTGAGAGTATATTTTTCAAATTGTGCCAATAAGTCCTTTGCTTTGTTCAAATAAGCAACCATCCTAAGACCCCTAGCCTGATACTCTCCCATAATTTGATTAGCTACTAGCTGGGAATCGTTATATATTTCTAGTGACTTTATATCCATGACCTTAGCTAGTCTTAATCCTGCGAGCATAGCTTCGTACTCGGCTTCATTGTTGGACGCTGTAAAGTTGAATCTAATTGCACAGTGGAACTGATGTCCTTCGGGTGTGATTAAAATCAAACCTACTCATGCATTATGCTTGTTGGAAGAGTCGTCTACAAACAACTTCCAAGAAGGAGCTTGATGTTGACTTTTAGTTTCTTCCATCGGTTTGCTAACTGGGATTCCGGTGAATTCTACGACGAAATTTGCTAGAGCTTGTCCTTTCACAGCTACTCATGGAGAATAAGAAATTTCAAACTGCCCTAGTTCAACTGCCCATTTTAATAACCAACCAACGACTTCTAGTTTTTGCAAGACTTGCCATAATGGCTGGTCAGTGAATACCACGATGGGGTGAGCTTGAAAGTAGGTTCGCAGTTTTCTAGAGGCCAGAATCAAGCAATAGGCCAACTTTTCTATGGGTGGATACCATAATTATGCCCCCACTAGCCTCTTACTTACATAGTATACTGCTTTCTAAATGTTGTCTTCTTCTCTGATTAGAATAACACTAGCAGCATACTCTGTGATTCTCAAGTAGATGAACAAAGTTTCTTTTTCGACTGGTTTGGAGAAGATTGGTGGTTGCGACATGTGGGATTTTAACACCTGAAGGCCTGGTGGCACTCTTCTGTCCATTCAAACTTCTTGTTACCCCTGAGTAGATTAAAAAATGGAACACACTTGTCCGTTGACTTAGATATGATTCTACTCAGGGCGGAAATCCTTCCAGTTAGGCTTTAAACATCTTTAATCTTTGTAGGAGACTGCATCTCGATCAGTGCCTGAATTTTTTCGGGATTAGCTTCAATTCCTCGTGAGTTTACTATGAATCCCAAAAAATTTCCTAATCCAACACCAAAGGAACACTTGAGAGGGTTAAGCTTCATCTAATATTTGTTAAAGATGTTGAAGCATTCTTGCAGGTCCTTGATGTGTTCTTCGACCTTCTTTGACTTAACTAGCATGTCATCGACATATACTTCCATGTAAACGCCGATCAGCTCTTTGAACATATGGTTGACCAGTCGCTGGCAAGTCGCACCAGCGTTTTTCAAACCAAAGGGCATTACTTTATAACAGTAAGTCTCGTATCTGTTTGAAAGCTAGTGTGATCCTCATCAGGTGGATGCATACTGATTTGATTGTATCCAGAGTATGCATCCATGAATGATAAAATTTCATGCCTTGATGTAGCATTGACCAGCTGGTCGATTCTTGGAAGTGGGAAACAATCCTTTGGGCAGGCTTTATTAAGGTCTGTGAAATCCATGCACGTCCTCCACTTTCCATTCGACTTGGGAACCTATACGGGATTAGAGACCCAAGATGGATAAAACGCTACCCTGATGAATCCATTTACCTTCAGCTTCTTGACTTCTTCTTTTAGGGCCTTCGATCTGTCTTTGTCGAGCAACCTTCTTTTTTGTTACACAAGTGGAAAGATTTTGTCTATATTTAAGACATGTCTGATCACCGCTGGGTCTATCCCAGCCATATCGTTATGTGACTAGGCAAACACCTCCTGGTGCTTTTTCAAAAATTTCACCAGTTTGTTTTTTGTTGTTGTCTCTAAGTTTTTTCCGACTTTCACAACCCTGTTCGGATCTGTTTCTTCTAATTGGACCTCCTCCATGTCTTCCACGGGTCCAACGTTCTCTTCAAAATCCCCAAAGCGAGGATCTAATATCCTCACTTTAGGCAACACCCTATTTGGTGACCTGTTCACCTAATTGGACTTGTATTTCATTTGTCATCAGTAACCCTTTCCCGGCTTTTTCTCCCGACCTGCCTCTTTTTGCTTTTGTGATCGAGGAGTTATAACATTCCCGTGCTTCTCGCTGGTTTCCCAACACGTATCCAATTCCTGTGTCGGTTGGAAACTTCATGGCCAAATTCCATATTGAGGTCACTGCCCGTAGATCGACGAGAATGGGCCTTCCAATCATTGCGTTATATGCATAAAGACAATCAACTAATATGAAAGTAGCGAGTAATGTCATGTTCATAGGTGCAGCCCCTGCTGTTATTGGAAGTCTAATTGATCCAGTTGGTGCGAGCCCTTCGCCAAAAAAACTATAAATGGTTTGGTTGCATGGTTCCAAATCTTACACTGACAATTTCATCCTTTCCAGTGAAGATTTATACAAAATATTGACTGAGCTTCCTGTATCCACCAACACTTGCTTGACCATCATGTTGGTAATCTGAACATCCATGACCAAAGGATTTGAGTCGGGAAATCGAACATGCTGAGCATCTAGCTCGGAGAAAGTTATTGATTCTTCCTCTGTTCGAGCATTTTTGGGAGTTCACTCCTCAATGTCCAGCATTTCAATATCCTGATCATGACGTAGGGTTCTGGCATACCTTTCTCTTGCCTTCCCACTGTCACTTGCTATGTGTGGTCCTCCGCAGATGGTCAGCAATGTACCAGCAACTGGAGCTGGCTGTAAAGGAGGCGAGCGTTGGCGTACAAGTGCCTGCTCGTTGCCTCCTTGAGCCCCTTGCTGAGAACCTCTAGTTGCTCGCACATACCTCCTCAGATGTCCTTGTCTGATAAGGAACTCAATCTCATCCTTGAGCTGGTTGCACTCGTTGGTGTCATGGCCATAATCGTTATGAAAACGAAAAAACTTGGTAGTGTCTCTCTTGGATATATCTATCCTGATTGGGCCTGGTCGCCTAAAGGGAACAGTAGTGTGACTGGCCTGGTACACCTCCGCTCTGCTATTGACTAGGGTCGTGTAATTGGTGAACCTCGGCTCGTATCTATTCTATTTCAGGCGCTTGTCATCAAACGTTGTCGACTCAGGTTCTCCTTCCCCCCCCCCCCCCATTATTCCCATTATTTTTGCCGTTGCCATTGGTTTTCCCAAATCCATTGGCAGCTTTGGTGGGATCTTCTTTCGGGCCCTGGTCGTCTGTAGGAGACTTTCCTTCATTGGCAATGGCCTCCTTGAGCTTGATATACCTATCTGCTCAATCCAGAAATTCCTAAATGCTCTTTACTCCATTCTTTCGCAAACTGTTCCAAAGGGATGAGTGGCGCCGTACCCCGGCAGTAAGTGCCATCATCTTTCCCTCATCCCCAACCGTCTTGGCCCCAGCAGCTACTCGCATGAATCGTTGAATAAACCCCTTAAGGGTCTCTCCTTTCTTTTGGTGTATTTTGACCAGCTGATTGGCCTCGGTTGGATGTACTTGGCCAGCATAGAACTGTCCATAAAACTCCTTTACGAACATTTCCCAAGAAACTATACTAGCCAGAGGGATTTTGAAAAACCACTCCTGAGCAGTTTCAGATAAAGTTTCTGGAAAAATTCTGCACTGAGCATCGTCTGACACCTTTTGGATGTCCATTTGTATCTCGAATTTGTTAACGTGAGATACGGGATCCTCCAACCCAGTGAATTTGGGCAAGATCGACATTTTAAATTTGCTTGGAGTCTCTGCCACAACGATTCTATGCACAAATGGGGTGCCCTTTCTCTGATCAAATTCTATATGGGATGTTCGGTTCCCAGCCAGCTGCTAGACGATCTGATTTAAGGCATCTAACTGGGCCTGTACAACATCTGGTACTGCCTGAGTGACTGGTGCTGGGGGGAAATAGTCATTGTGCCTTTCCCTTCGATCATTGAGAACATCCCTAGATCTTGATCCGTACGGCTTTGCTCGCTCACACCTAATCGGTCAAAGACATTGGGCTGTTTAGGTTTCCCCTAGCATTCTGGCTTATTGGTCGATTCTCCATTGGCGGGGGGTTCTGTCCTTCACCCCTCTCCTCTTGCCATCGATCAGCATTCCTCCTGCCAGAATTCGCCTTATTATAATCATGGTCATCTCTAAATTGTGACCTATGATGATGCGACCTGCTATTTGCACTATTTCCCTCTCTCCCTGCTGGAACGTCCCGATAGATAGGTCGAGGCCTGCGTTGGTCGGTAGGTCCCCTGGCATTATTATGTCGTGGGGGACCCCTGACCGCAGAGCCTGATTCCACCTGACTTTTTCCCCCCGAAGGACGTTGTCCTCTGCTCGGGGGGTTTTGTCCCTCAGTCATCGAGGTTCTAGGATTTTTCTCGGCCCTATTCTGCCTTGACTGCTGGGTGTTTTCTTGACCAGCACGAGAGGGTGGTTGCTGCTCAGGATCCTGGAAAGGCCTCTCCTGTTGAGCAGCAGGGGGTGGCTCTGACCTCTGAGGATGCATTGGTTGTGGTGGATTGTGGTGATGCTGGGGATGCTCTGAATGTGGGCTTTGTTGTGGGTGAGTACTAAGTGGTTGATCTGGTTGGGAGGCAGGTGCAGGCTGTCCTCGTGCTAATTGAATGGCTGCCTCTAAGGTTGCAGTGGCATCCCTTTGCCGGCGGTCCATGTCAGCCTGCCGCTCATTCAGTTATTGGCGTTGCCGATCGATCTCCCTCTGTTGCAACAACATTATTTCAGCCACATTCTCTTGATTAGCTCTCAAATTAGCTAACTCTTCTTGCAACACAATCAAATTCATCCTAAAAGTTTCAGCATCCATGTCCTCCTCTTCCAATTCTACCTGTGGTTCATCCTCAGCTACACCTTGTGGAGGAGGTTGAGTTGGCACATTCCCAGAGATTTGCCCAGTTTTCCTAGTTGTAATCGCCATTTGATCTTCTTGGAGGTCTTGAGTTCAGCTCTCAATGAAAGCACCAAAATGTTGACCCTCGATTTGGTCAACGACACGGAGTCAAATAAAATGACAGAAATTAGATGAATTCAAGTCAAGAAGATAAATGACTCAAGGACTTATAGTGGTTCGACCGCAAGTGATGGTAATGACCTACGTCCACTTAGAGTTCTTATTAATGTAATGCAAACCTGCGATCAGTAAACAAGGGTTTACCGAGCTTCACAAGCTCAAAAAAATATACAAAGTATTGTGTAAAAATAATAATCCTCCTTCTCTCATGAGCCATTTGAGTCTTATTTATAGGCTCAAGGGTCTCCTTATGGGCCGATGGGCCTTGATTACATTTAATACAAACATATATGAATAATAATGGAATTTACACTTTTTACATAAATACAGGATCAAATATCTCTAGAAAATATCTGACATACTGCGACCAGCCCTGATCGCTTATGAAATATCCCCTTTTTCGTGTGAATTCTCCTTTGGTCGATGGTCGACCAGAATATAACCACTTAAATTTCCACGCGCATCTCACGTGCGTACTAATCTTGACACGTCATCAAGTGAATCTTTTTTGGGTAAACACATACATACGACTGTTGGCCAATTTCACAGGTTAAAAATATGCATGAACATATTATCAATCATATTAGTAAGCATAGAATAAAACACACTTGAAATTTGACCGGGTTCTCTTTGTTAAACGAAATTACAAGACTACACTAAGGCATTCCTTAGGCTTCATAGCTTCTTGTAATCTTCATGGGTTTCATCATTCGTTGTGGGCCTTCTAGGATTGAATACTCAAATCCTAACCCTAGATTCTAAATTAGATGACCTAATTTCAAAAATTAGGATTAATCAACGTTTCTAAAACTTTTGTTATTAAAATAATATTATCATAAATTATTAATTAATGACTAATGGAAAGTGTTTACCATTTATTAAATAATACTTTCATATATTATTAATTAATAACTAATAGTTTCCAAAACTATTATCAAATTTTGGGAAAAAATAATTCATAATTATTTTAATTTATAATAAATAGTTCCTTAAACTATTATTGTAATTACAAATATTGAGATTATGATTACTCAAATTATATTTAATTAATAATTAATTAGTTTCTATAAACTAAATTTTGACTCCAATTAAGGTGTTAAAAAAATTCCATTTGATTTCAATAAATGAAATATTTTTCATTAAAAAAAATGAATAATAATTATCTTTTTTCACAAACAATGTATCTGACTAATTAATTAGTCAAATGTTCCCAATAATAAAATTAACAAAAGTGAACAATTCACTTTGTTAGTTTTGAATTAAGACATGAATGTCTTGTTTCCCAAAATTATCAATTCATAATTTATTTGGTAATAAATTAATTAATTAAAAAGTTTTATTAATATATTTAATTTATAAAATTAATTAATTAATTCAAATTTGAATTTTATAACCACCACCAACTTCCTTATTTTTAAGTTATAGAAAATTCTCTTTTTGTTTCTCAAACAGATTTGGTGATTTATCTAACAAGCCAAACATTTCTCATAAATATTATATTATCAAATATTAATATATATTTATTTAAATTAAATAATTAATCATCTTAATTAAATAATAAAAAAATAACTCCGTATTGCAATAAATGTGCATACGACATGGTTAATGCTTCGATCATTTGAATTGATCAATGGTCAATTTCAATTGATCAATTATCAATAGATGCATGCGCTAGTGTCTCACACCCACAACATCAACTTTTGTGCTCTAAAGAGCACCCACGGGCCACGGCTTGATTGATCAATACAATGAGCCAAGCAACCCACTGACTTCAATGAAATGATTGATCAATATTAAGTGAGTCTAATGTATACACCATGGCACACACGGCACACAACCATTCCAAGTTAATTTTTATGATTTTACAATATTAAATCTTATTGAATACCATCTCATTCAAAAGCATAATAAAAATTCTAAAAACAATAAAATTTAAAGAATTACAAATAATCTATACCCAACAAAATAATATATATGAGTGTACATTGAATCTAATTCAAAAATTTAACATCAAAATAAAATACAAATAGAACTTGTTGACCCTGATTTTGGTCAACTGACACGGAGTCAGAATACGCTTGACGTGGATGAATGCGTTGAAAAGAACGTGATGACGAAAATAATAAGAACACGATATTTTATAGTGATTCGGCCCCAGGATCTGGTAATAACCTACGTTCACTTAGATTGTTATTGATGTGAGAATCAAAGGAGTGATCAAAGAACTAGGGTTCAATGAGTTTCACCCACCTCTGAAGAACAATACAATATGATTGATACGATAACTCTAATCCCAAGCGATTTAGAAGTCAGAAAAAGAAAAAGAAGGATCCTCTTCCCTGAGCCCTCTTCTTCTATTTATAAGCTCAGGGAAGATTTACATTGATTTGTTACAGATATTATTTCCTAAATAATCGGATACTGAGGGAATCATGGGAGAGAATTTCGGATTCCATCATAACTACCTAAGATTTCCTCCGCGTGTTACGTGCATACGACCAGACTAGTCGTATGAAACGACCGGTCGCATAATGCCGAATGTCTTCCTGGTCGATAGTCGAACACAGGTTTTGCCAGGTGTCAGCCACGTGCAATTAATTCCTGCCATGTCATTCACTTCTGATTTTTGGGATAACATTTGCCCCCCAAGTTTGTTTAGTGCGACCAGTAATAAAGAAACTTAAGGGAACAACCGTTCGTCTTCCCAGGTCTGTCAGAGTCCCCGTGCATTTTCGAAAACCGTGTCATAATTATGTCTAATCAAGCCTTTTCGGTTTCCAAAAAGGCAATCTGACGGCTTGTCCATTTCCCCACGTTTCGAAAGTGGGAAGTGATGATTACCGCCTTTTGGCTGTCCCTTCGATCTCTATAAATAGGCCTTTCTTCTCTTTCAAGAAATTTTTACCCATCAACTTTGCTAAAATCTTCAAGAACTCGCACCAGTGTTCAGAGCTTCAAAAACCAGTCTAACGTCGTGCCGCAGGTCTTCCGACTCAAGTTTTCATCTTTCTCCGAATCCTCATTTTGCTCAGGTAAGAACTTTGTTCCTTAAGCTTTTTATTACGCCATGCATGCCGTTTTGGTGCTTTGAAATTTCTGTGTTCTTGAATAGGGTTTTAAGGGTTTCTTGGTATAAGCCATCTATTGCTAGGTAAAAATGCATTTTTATGCTTTGCATAGATCAGGACTATAGTTTGATAGTGAGGATCTCTGGTTTAGGATGTTAGGTTGACGAAAAATTCAACCTTTAAGCTGGGTGAAAAGACCGAAAAAAAATTTCCCGCCTTTCAGGAGTCGAAAAAGTTCTTCTCAGAAAACATTTTTCTTTCCTTTTTGTTTCTATCCGTCTTTTAAACTACCCATGTTGAAGTTAGTGTAGGACTAGGATGCTGCTGGTTATTTAGGCACGAGCAACGTTATCCCAGCTTTTCCCACTACTTCGCGGATTGTGTCTTATCTCCTGCATTGTCTGTTTGCAGTTCTTATGCAAGACCCTTGGGGGGGAGAAAGACCTATCGAAGACGAAATCTTGGCCCAACTGCTCGAGGGCGAAGAAAATCCATCCACGCTGATTCCAGAAATCCCATTTTCACGCCCTAACCCAAATCCTCCACCAGCTCCTACTCAGAAAATGGCCAGAACAAAAACCAAGGCCAGAAAAAAGACGCAACCCTTACTCTCCAAGTCAGCCTCCTGCTGATGCCCCCTCGACCAGTGGTCAAGGTGAATTCCCTCCTGAAACCGAAGTCCAGAGGCGTGCCCGTCCTCGTCATGCCGACCAGCCGGGCGTCGAGTGGCATGTGGTACCCCCAAGTACGGTGATGATTCGCATGATCAGCAACTATTTAAATAAGTACAATCTGACGGGGATAACACTAGTCAGACCTTCCATCGACCAGCGAGCCAACCTGCCAGGGGGGGCTTATAGCGCCTGGTCGAGATACCACATCGAGGCAGGTGCTACCTTACCTCTTCATACATTTTTCCAAGGGGTGGTAAACTACTTTGGGGTAGCCCCTTTTCAAATTACCCCGAACAGGTATAGGATGATGGTCGCGCTCTATATCCTTTATAAACTCAAGAAATGGCCAGCTCCTTCTCCTCACGAGGTCAATTATCAATTTGGTCTCAAGTCCAACCCCAACCAAGACGATACAAGGTTTTTCCACTTTTGCCACCAGGAGACCGGACGCACCTTTCTGTCCGACACCACTCACATCTCCAACGTGGGGAAGTATCATCATGAGTACTTCCTTACGCCTGACATTGCCGCGAATAATCTGGCCTTCACTTGAGGAGGTAAGGAAAATAGCGATCCTTAAAACAGTAGTTCCTGCGCTTTAAATCTTTCTTGTCGTAATACTCCACTGTTCCATTGTGTTCCAGGTCCATGGTTACGCCCGACCCCCACTCCAGGAATGGAGTCGAGGGCAGCACTCTTAGCCAGTACGCCAAATGCTGCTAAGAGCGTAAAAAGCTTGATCAATGAGGCTAACCTTAAGTTGGCTGGCCTTAAGGGTTCCCAACCTGCAACCAGTGAACCCGCGGGAGGTGGTGCTCACGCTGATGTGGGAGCTGAGCGGGGACCCGAGCAGCAACCTCAGGTGCCTCCTCCTAGAAGGAGGCCAACTGGGGTTACAATCAGGGAACCTGCTGTTCCCCATCGAGCAGCAAAACCTTCGGTCCCCAAGGGCAAGGGGAAACAAAAGGCTGTTGAGCCTACCGAACAGTCTGACGACTCATCGGAAGTAAACGGTATATCATTCTTGTTTTTGAATAATCTTCCAATTCCTTCCCATCTATTTAATGGGGACGGCAACTTTAGGAACGCCCCTTCTTTAAACTCAGATTTCTTCCAGGAACTAGGTAGTTCAGTAGATAATGTTACGACCAGTAGGTGTAGCTCGGGTATTTTACTTGTAATCCTTTCACTTTGATCTCTGCTCCTCGTGATCCTTTAATCTAACTGTTCGAATTGTTTTCCTTTGTGCAGGTATGGACTCTGATGACTTCTTCGAGCACTACCAAACCGCTGCTGCTGCCTCTGTCCCGAAGGACAGCCAAAGGGCTCGAGGGGAAAGCAGTAAGGCCCCCTCAAAGAAGGCTCGAACAGAGGACACTCCCGGTGCCGGCCCTTCTAAGGAGAACACGACACCTCCGCCTCCCACCGAACAGTCGTCGCCTGCGCCTGCGAATCCACAGCCCTCTTCTAGGGCCGCTGGTAGAGAGACTCTGGACAATGTATCCGAAGGCTCCCTGTCCAGCCTCGTGGTTGGTTCGGCCAGGGAAAGAATCTACAAGCTCTCTAAGCACAGGCGCAGCCAGGCCGCCATCAATGAAACCGCCTCAATGACGGCCGACCAGATCATCAACCGAGGGTTGAACAAAATAGTCAGCGTAAGTTAATTTCTGTTGTTTCATCCTTTATTCCGACTTCTATTCCTTACTTTTTCATTTTTTGTTCAGGGACTGCTGTCTCTAACTGCTGGCTGGCGCTGCACTGGGGCACTGGTTTCTCACGAGCAGAACTTTGACTCTAGGCTTGCTCAGTCCAAGCAAGCACTTGAGGATGAGAAGAAAAAGCTGCTCGAAGAGAACAGGATTTGTGTAAGTTGAACGAGCAGTTATGCGAGGACCAAGCCAGCCTCACCCAAGAGCTTCAGGAAAGTCAAGCGGCCATGAAGAAAGCTATCGACGAGCGGCACAAATGGAAGGAGAACTGCATACTCAACACCCAAGAGTGTAAATAGCTCACACTCGATCTGACCGCCAGCAGGGATGAGGTAAAGAAGCTTGAGGAACGGGTGCGCGAGCTCGAGGAGGACAGAGTTAAAACTCTGAAGAAGTACAAGGAAGCCACCTTCCTCTGCTTCTATGACTTCTGGAAGCACAATCGGGAGGCAGACATTAGCTATCTCTCCGAGCGGTTGCAAAGGACACTGATGGCGCAGTGTGCTGCTCGGCTGGAGGCAGAAGAGAAAGCCAAGGCCCAAACTCCTGCTGCTGATGTTGTGGCTGACCAGAATGCTCCTAATCCAGAAGACCCTCCTGCCCCCCAGCAAAATTAATATTTATATTTTTTTTTCAGCTTTTATGGCCCACGGGTCTTTTTGTAAAGACAATCTTTTTTCTTTTATTGCTGCGAGGGCAGCTCTTTTGCTTATGCTTGAACAATTACATATGAGCAGTACTGCTCGCGGTGTAAAGGTTTTTTCCTTTTAATTTCATACTTACATCCGAGCACTAATGCTCGCGGTGTAAACGTTTGCCTTTTTGATATTATAATGTTTCTTTTATTATAATACCTATTCGCGTGACCGAACTTAGCATAGTACTTTGGTTTGCTTTTTTCAAAATATTTTTGAAAAATGGTCTAAGTACCGAAGCATGCTTTCACTTATTTTGTTCATGTGTTTACGTACCTCATGGTGGTACGCTTTGATATCGATGTACCTTATATGCCCCCCAAGTGATCGAGGAGCTTTAGGTCCTTGGTCACTTGCCTTGACCACGACCTGTGCGAACATTACTGCTCGTTGCAAAATTTAACACTTGTAATACAGCAAAACAACACACGTAATGAACAAATACTTGTAAAAATAAATTTACAAAAGTTGGCAAGAATGACTGGCTGCGCACAGTCCCTTATAATCTCGTATTAAAAATGGACTAAACATGTCTTTACGAGTGATCTTAAAAAAGATCTTACATTTATAAGCGATTAGCCATACAACGTGGCTAACCCTTTTTGCAAAACTTGTAAAAAGTAGAATTTAATACAAGCCAGTCCTTTAAAAAGGACTGTTTACTGATAATACTTGCGCAGGTGTTCTCCATTCCAGTAGCGTGGAACGAGATCTCCGTTTAGGCGTGCAAGTTTATAGGTGCCCGGGTGAAGGACTTCTTCAATTTGGTACGGTCCTTCCCAATTGGGTCCGAGCACTCCAGCAGTGGGGTCGCGGGTATTCAAGAAAACTCGTCGTAGCACCAAGTCACCAACGTTGAATTTTCTTTCTTTTACTTTCGAGTTAAAGTACCAGGCAACCTTTTGCTAGTACGCAGCGACTCGGAGTTGGGCTTTTTCTCGGATTGCGTCAATTGAGTCTAGGGACTCCATCATCAGTTGGCCGTTCTGGTCCATCATCAGTTCCCTTTTTCGCCTTCGTGACTGAGGCGTTATAGCACTCTCTGGCCTCCCTCTGGTTTCCCAACACCCGTCCTACCCCTGCGTCTGTCGGGAATTTCATGGCCAAGTGCCACATAGAGGTGACAGCCTGTAGATCAACCAGTATAGGCCTCCCAATGACGGCATTGTACACCGAAGGACAATCGACTACTATAAAAGTAGCGAGTAATGTCCTGGTAGCAGGCGCTGTACCTGTCGTCACCGGCAGTCTGATTGATCCGGCGGGGGCGAGTCCTTCTCCAGAGAAGCCGTATATTGTTTGGTTGCAGGGCTCCTGGTCCTTAACGGACAATTTCATGCGTTCCAGCGAAGACTTATACAGGATATTCAACGAACTTCCTATATCGACCAGCACTCTCTTCACCATCATGTTGGCCATTTGGATTTCCATGACCAGTGGATCGGAATGTGGGAACCGGACATGCTGGGCATCGCTATCAGAGAAGGTTATCTCACCCTCTTCTGATCGAGCCTTTTTTTGGCATGCGGTCCTCCATGGTCATCATCTCGATGTCCTAGTCGTGGCGCAGAGTCTGAGCGTATCGTTCCCTGGCCTTTCCGCTGTTTCCCGTGAGGTGCGGGCCTCCACAAATGGTTAACAGTGTGCCAGTCACGGGGGCAGGCTACAAAGGTGGCGAGCGTTGGCGTGTAGGCGCTTGCTCGTTGCCACCTGGAGCTTCTCGTTGGGAATTTCCCGAGGCCCGTATGTATCTTCTCAAGTGTCCTTGTCTAATAAGGAACTCGATTTCATCCTTCAGCGGGTTGCATTCTGTAACGCCCCAACCCCAGGGACCGTTACGGTGTGCCTTGTAAACAGTGCTAAACTCGCTAATCGAGACATTTGGCCAAAATCGTGAACTAAGTATGATTAGCGGTTTAGGGATTAAACATTTTGGTTAAGATGTAACGTTTCACTAGAACGTTTAATTTATACACTGGGATCCCGAAAATATAATTTTCAGAGTTTATTACAGAAAATATTTACAACAGGCCGTTCTAAGCGGCAAAACAGGGTTCAACCCTAGTTCCACTTTAAACCTCGGCCGTGGCGGACGAGCAGCTGCATATGTACACATCATCACCTAAGCTCTCCAACTCAAGGATGGTCCAGCTTCCTTTTGCCTTTACCTGCACCACGTAGCACCCGTGAGCCGAAGCCCAGCAAGAAAACATAATAAAGTGTAACATAGTTTCAGCAACGATAATAATAACCATTCAGGACTACCAGTCCAAGCAAATAGGTGACAATAGCCAAAAGTCACAATAATGAGCATCGCTCCTTCTAGCCATGTGACGATAGGGTCACCAGGGCTTAACTGACAAGTGATCCTTTCATAAGTTTGATTAGGACAGGTGCATGGTGAATGGTCACCAACATAACCTTCCTCCCGACCCTAGAGTCGTGCAATGGACAGCGTCCCTTGGCCAGGTGACAAACAGTCACCGGGGTCATATACCTTGGCCATAAATATCTGGTCGTAGACCAGGCAAGCGCTTATAGTTCTCATTGACCTTCCGGTCGGTCCAGCATTAATACCCCATATGAGTCATTCAATGCCGACCTCGATTAGATCTAATCTTTAATCGGCCCGGCGTTCACAACGCACTGCCACTTCTGACCCTTGGGTCGGTAAAACACGACCAGTGCTCAGCCCGTGGTGAACTTAACTAATAAGTCACAGCTTCACAGACGGATCAGACACCATTGTCGATTCTGACTAATAAGTCAGCGCCATACACAGGTAAGCCATGCCACCAACATATACCACATGTCCCATATCCAATAACAAGTATTCAGCATGCTTACTCAACAGTTATTAGTACAATTAGGACTATGCATTAACACAGAGGCTCAAGTTCTGAACGATATCACACCCAGTATACAAAGCATGTCCTAATCACATGTTTCTCATGCATCATATGCAATATATCCAGCAATCCAACATGCACCAATAACAGCCATGCATGTCACATTTAACAGTCAACCAACATGCATCAAGAATAGCCATGCACGTCATACATAATAATCAACCAGCATGCATCATAATAACCATGCATGTCATACATATTAATCAACCGGCATGCACCAATAATAACCATGCATGTCCCATATACACAGGGTGCAGTTTTCTTACCTCAAAGCCGAGCTAGAACGATTAAAAGAACGACCCTTGAGAACGATCAACTTTTAGTCCTTTAGCGGTCACCTAGTCATAACCAAATATAAGGTATCATTAATAAAAATGATAACTAAGGGTTCCCAAACCAAATCTCAGCCCCCCGAGACCTCAAATACTACCCAACCGGGTACTAGGTCCAACCCCGAGGCCTATGGTTTGAATCCCTAAGCTAAAATCCACTTTTTAGCAAATTTGGCCTTAAGGGTCGCGGCCCCCAAAAGCTGTGCCACGGCACGCCCCCAAACAGAGAGGCCCCCATCTGCCAGACGCGCATGGGCCGCGGCACGCAAAAGCTGTGCCGCGGCACCCAGCCCGGTTCAGCCTAAAACCAGCACGCGAACTCAGAATTTGCCCCTGCGTTTTCCCTTAGAACCAGCCCCTCAAATTAGCCCAAAACCCCTTCCAAACACTCATTCAAACCTCTAGACTCCACCCATAACCTCCCCTCATCAAAACCCAATCTAATCACCCATCAAAACCCCTTTGAATCCAAACTTCCAACAAGAAATCAAAGCTGCAAAACTAAAGAAGAAAACAGAGTATCACCTGAGTTCAAAGGCTAAAACTCACCTCAAACACAGCTTTGAATCCCCTTTGATGGTTGTTACAGGTTCCCTAGCTGCCACCTTTAATCCCCTAGCTCAACACCTCCATTTGAGCTCTCAAAATCCAAAGAAAGGTGAGGAAGGATGCTTGTACGGGATGGAAGGGAGAAAGAGAGGATATGCTCTGTTTTACTCTGCCTTCTACAGCCTACTAAACCTCATGTATATCCAAGCCAAATGACCTAAATGCCCCTAGGTCTTTTAAAGGCTTCTAAACATTCCCAAGGGTAAAATCGTCCTTTACAACCTATACCGTTAATCATAATTAACGCTCTCCAATTCCCGCTATTCTCAATATTCTCAATCATCAATAAATCGTATCTCATTACCCTTTAATTCCCGGTAATGCTCTAATCATTAAATTCACCCCAAGACTCACCCCAAGCCCCGAACTTAAACCCGTTATGACTAGACCGAACACTTACATCTCATGATCGTCTCATGTCGAATAGCTCGAACCAATCCACCTTATAATGTGGCTATATTAGTCAATCACAATCATGCACCCAAAATATACAATTACGCCCACAGTGGCCAAATTACCAAATTACCCTCATAATTAACATATGAGCCCATATGCATGCATTCACCATCATATAATAATATAATTCACGTAAACATGCATATAATCATTAAATATTATAATAAATCAATTATGGCCCTCCCGGCCTCCTAATCAAGGTCCTAAACCTTATTAGGAAATTCGGGGCATTACACATTCGTTGGTGTCATGTCCGTAGTCGTTATGATAACAACAGAACTTGGAAGTGTCTCTTTTCGAAATATCCTTCTGAATGGGTGCAGGCTTCTTATAAGGCACACTGGAACTCGTGGCCTGATAAACCTCTCCCCGAGACTCAACAAGGGCAGTGTAGTTAGTGAACCGAGGTTCATAACGGTTACCCTTGGGTCATTTATTGTCGGAGGTAGAAGGCTCATTGTGTGGCCATTTTCCACCATTCTTGCCATTGCCGTTACCATTCCCGTTGCCGTTAGGTTTAGACCCATTGGCGGCTTTGGCGGGCTCGGCTGCTTTCTTATCCTTGCCTGAAGGCTTTCCATCGTCGGCTATGGCATCTTCGAGCTTGATGTAACGATCAGCCCGGTCCAAGAATTCCTGGGTAGTTCTAACCCCATCCTTCCGGAGGCTTTTCCAGAGAGGGGTGCGACGCCTAACCCCCGCGATTATGGCCATCATTTTTCCTTCGTCCACCACTGTTTTTGCTCCAGCTGCTGCTCGCATAAAGCGCTGGATGTAGTCCTTCAGCGATTCTCCATCCTGCTGGCGAATTTCAACCAGCTGGTTTGCCTCGGTCGGATGCACACGACCTGCATAGAACTGTCCGTAAAACTCCCTTACGAACATCTCCCAGGAAACTATGCTCACAGGAGGGAACTTAAAAAACCACTCCTGCGCGGCATCAGAAAGTGTTGCAGGGAAGATCCTACACTGAGCATCTTCGGACACTTTCTGAATGTCCATTTGTATCTCAAACTTATTGACGTGAGATACCGGGTCACCGTACCCATCAAAGTTCAGAAGCGTAGGCATTTTAAACTTGCTAGGAGTCTCTGCCATAGCTATCCTCTGGACAAAAGGAGTGCCTTTCCTCCTATCGTGGTCGATATGAGATGTTCTTCCCCCGACCAGCTGTTGCACCGCCTGGTTGAGGGCATCTATCTGGGCTTGCACAGCGATAGGAATCGTTGTGGCCTCTATTGCTGGGGGGATGTTCTCTCCATGCCGCTCGCGGCGATCGTTGAGCACATCTCTCAAGTCCTCATCTCTTCTCCGCTGCTCGCTAGCTTCGAGCCGGTTGAAGACGTTATTTTGCCTGGATTGCCCCTCAGCGTCCTGTTTGCCGGGTTGGTCATCCTGAGGTGGCTGATTCCTGTTTCCACCTCTTTCGTCATTCCTCCGACCGGAATTTCCTCTGCCGGAATCAGCCTCATCATAACCATTGCCATCTCTGAATCGCGATTGGCTATGACGGGATCGACTGTTTCCTCGATTTCCTTCCCAGGCTGAAACGTCCCGAGCGTTAGAGGGTGGCCTGCGTTGGTCGTTAGGTACCCGTGCATTATCATGCCGTGGGGGACCTCGGACCGCAGAGCCCAACTCTGAGTTCCTCCTGTTACCAGGAGGATGTTGTCCTCTGTTCGGAAGGTTCGGCTCGTCACCCCTATGGCGTCTAGGACTACGAGGCTGATGCTCGGTCCTATTCTGCCTCTGATGCGGGGGATTGCCGCGACCAGCTTGGGATGGAGGCTGTGCCTCAGGGTCCAGTGGGACATCGTCATGAGGCACCTGAGCCTGCTCGGGCCTTTACGGGCTCGAGGGTTGGATAGGCGGGCTAGGATTGGGACCCCTGTGGGGTGGCCCATTCGCAGGTTGATCAGGCTGCGAGGCAGGTGCAGCCTGATTCCTAGCCAATTGCAAGGCTGCCTCAAGGGCTGCCATGGCTTCGCTCTGGCGACGGTCCATCTCCGCCTGCCTCTCACTTAACTCTGCGCGCTACCGTTCAATCTCTTGTTGCTGCCGCGCCATGATTTCGGCAGCACTTTCCTGACTGGCCCTCAGATTGGCCAGCAACGCCCCCAGAGTACTCTTCAGCGTCGCGTCATCCATTTCTTCCTCCTCAAAGTCCAAATGTGGCTCATCCTCAGCCACGCTTGCAGGAGGAGGAGGAGGAGGCGGGTTTGATGGTGCGGCGGCGGCCACCTGTCCAGTTTTCCTTGCAGCTTTCGCCATTGGTTTTCTCAACGGTGATATATCAAGCTCTCAATGAAAGCACCAGAATGTTGACCCTGATTTTGGTCAACTGACACGGAGTCAGAATATGCTTGACGTTGATGAATGCGTTGAAAAGAACGTGATGACAAAAATAATAAGAACACGATATTTTATAGTGGTTCGGTCCCAGGATCTGGTAATAACCTACATCCACTTAGATTGTTATTGATGTGAGAATCAAAGGAGTGATCAAAGAACTAGGGTTCAATGAGTTTCACCCACCTCTGAAGAACAATACAATATGATTGATACGATAACTCTAATCCCAAGCGATTTAGAAGTCAGAAAAAGAAAAAGAAGGATCCTCTTCCCTGAGCCCTCTTCTTCTATTATAAGCTCAGGGAAGATTTACATTGATTTGTTACAGATATTATTTCCTAAATAATTGGATACTGAGGGAATCATGGGAGAGAATTTCGGATTCCATCATAACTGCCTAAGATTTCCTCCGCGTGTTACGTGCATACGACCAGACTGGTCGTATGAAAAAGACCGATCGCATAATGCCGAATGTCTTCCTGGTCGATAGTCGAACACAGGTTTTGCCAGGTGTCAGCCACATGCAATTAATTCCTGCCATGTCATTCACTTCTGATTTTTGGGATAACAGAACTATATAGCTAATGGCCATATTCTTATCCATTCATGAAGATATATATATATTTCAATATATATAAAAAATATGCAAAGAATCTCATACAACGATTAACATTTACAAATATATAGATTATTTTGGTACCAATTGTTGGAAAATATTTCTCTTGTGCAACGGAATACGATATATAATCCAATAAATTACAAATTATATATATATCAACATTTTATATAAATACAATTTCAAATTAAATAATAACAAACATTATATATGCAAATTAATATGAATATATTTATAATAACAAATATTATTAATATATTCATATTAAATAATAATTTATAAGAATCGCGTATGTACAAAGAATATAACTGTTTAACTATATATGAAAGTAGAATAATATTATTCTTCTCCAAATGCTGAGGTATGTTTTGAAAAATATTATGAACAAATGTTTTATACCTTAAGTAGAGGTAAGTAGGATAATTTGTGATTTAAAAAATTATTATATTATTTTTTTTAACTATAGACAATGTTTTTGTTTAGTTTTTTTTAAATGTTTATGTCATTTTATGTATAATATATGACATTGTTAATTTATTTAAAAATTATATAATAATTGAAAAAGTATAATAAAAAATAAATCAATACATTTAAAAAAAAAACATATAAACTGTAAAAATGTTATAAAAAGAAACATTTTTTAAGATAAAATCTTCATTATTATATAAGTGGTAGTTTTAAATAAATTTAGAACATGTAAATTTATTAAATTAATATATTTGATCATAATTAATTATTTAGACTAAATCAGCTGCATTCTCAAAAATTAATAATTAGAAATTAAAATTTTTTAAATCCCAAACTGAAACAAATGTTATATCATTTTTCTCTATTAGAAAGAGGGACAAATGATATATTTATTTTTTCTTATTCTCTAAAAACCCTCATTACTTTATGTTCTTCTTCTTCTTCTTCTCTTTCGCATCTCTGTCTCCGTTTTCTCTCCAGCAGCAGCCGAAAGGTCTTTGCACAAAAATTTCGTTCTTCACCTCACCACCTCCGACTCGCCATACTAGTCCACACTCACACCCACTCTTAGGTCGACGCCATTCTCACTTTCTCAGCCTCAGGTATGTTGTTCCCCGACTCCCCATTTCGGGTACTGCATTTTTCTATCATATATCTACGAATTATTACTGATCTTGGTTGGCTTTCATACAAACTATAATACCTTTCAAAGGCTGGTTTACATATACTGATATACATGCTTAATCTTTCACTCTTTGATTGTTTTATACTGAAAAGCTTTAGTATTGATAAAGTGTGGCTTATTAAGAGCTTTTGTTCTATGCAATTTATCATGATAACCTTTTATGTTATATTCATGTTATCAAAAAGTTCTTAGCAAAATATTGCGTATGAAGTGTTTGATAATAGTTACAAAAGAAACTATTAATTTGAATATGGTCTCTCAATAATCTCGATTTGAATAGGTGATCTACATGGTATAAGTATTTATAAAACTAGAAAATACACATTGCCTAACATATATATGCAAAGTTGGAAACGAAGAGAATGCCTTTTATGTAAAAAAAAAAAATAGAGAGAATGATTTGGATTATTATATGTTTAAAGATGCCCAGGTAGAAATTGATGATCTATCAATTTTTTGTATTTTCTTAGTAGCCAAATTTTAAAGGTGTTGTATTGTTTTAGCTTTTCAGTGTTTGCTCGCTACGGGTTTGATACAAGTCCACAAAGAATGTGAACTTTAACTCTTAACCAACAGTTTCCATTTCTTTGTTAAATAGTCTGCTACATTACCTGGAATTTAGAACAAGGACAATAGGTTTGACATGTTCTACCTACGCAGACTGTTTATATTTCACTTCAATGATTGAGCTTGTTTGTCAGTGTTGTCATACATTGCTTAAATCCACGCCAACGTATAATGTGATTTTAATAAAAAATCAAGAAAATCTAATGAAACCTTAAAGCTACGTGAGTTCTACTGAGATCATGATTTTACAATTAATTTATTTTTTGGTGCTAATTTCATTTTAATTAAGCAGTTAATTTTTTGGCTGTCTTTGGCTCATATATTTGTGTTTCTTAATGTTGTGTTCTCAACTAATGTAGTTACACTTAGTTTAAACACATATTTTCTCATTGAGTTAAGAAGTCAGTGCTTCAAAATCTATAAAGCTAGAAGTCATATCATGTATGAGAATAGAACATTTCGTTAAGTTGAGGAGAATGGTTTTTCTTTTCCCCCTCCCATGTTTGAATCAAGGTTATTGAACCTTGTCCTTTTGTCTTCGTAATATTGGACATTTGTATATTCAAGTTTTTCAACACAGAAAGGAAGTTAGATTTTTTTTTCCTTCTCTTCTTATGATTGTACTATGGTTTTGTTTGTAAAAAGGAAATGGTTATACCACCACCAACTAGGCCACCTAGTTTGACAAAGTATCTCAAGCCATATGTCTTGAAGATGCACTTCACGAACAAGTTCGTGACTGCCCAAGTTATTCATACACCAACTGCCACTGTAGCCTCTTCTGCTAGTTCTCAAGAAAAGGCATTGAGAGGAGTAATGGATTCTACTCGCGATGTGGCTGCTGCTGCAAAGATTGGCAAGTTATTGGCTGAGAGACTGTTGCTCAAGAATATCCCCGCAGTTGCTGTCCACTTGAAAAGAGAACAAAAATATCATGGTAAGGTTAAAGCTGTGGTAGATTCCGTGAAGGATGCAGGAGTAAAGCTGCTCTAAACACGACAAGGGTCAAGAAAATGAAAAGGGAAATTTATTGAATCTGACTCTTTTTGTGTGGAAAAATCACTTTGGCCAGATGTTGTGGGGAATGTAGGTGTGTTTGATGAAAATAATTGTTGTGATTGCTCTATGGTGTTCGTGTTTGATGAAAGATTTTAATCTACAACCCCTTTAAGAATTAAGATTGAATGAAAATATGCTAACGAACAAAGTGGAAAATGGAAATTAGTGTCATTTTTTTCATTGGCAAATGAAAATCAATTTGATGTAATTTTATCATACTCGAGCAAAATACTGTATAGATGCCCTCAACTCTTTGAAAGTTCGAGGTTTATATGATATTTAGATATTTCTCGATGTCCAAGTTGAAAAATATAGGGTATTTCATTCATTATCACGTCGGACATGCTAATTACACACACACAAAAAATATTCGTTAAAAAAGTTATATTATATCTAATCATAAAATTTGTCAAATTCGATTAGATTCCACAATCAGATCAGCGACGGTAATGTACAAGAAATCTGAGGAAAAACGGGGCTATGGCAGTTGCTAAAGTTTCTATTATCTTATGGTTGCCACATAGTTTATAATAATTTTTCAAATGGTAATGGGGTCTTGCATTGGTGTGACTAGTGTCATTGTACATATTAATCCAACTAAATTCGGTGTGGGAGCAGCCTCGGGCTGAGTCCTTGAATCAAGTCACGGTTGGAGTAGAACTCTCTTGATCAACTTAGAATACATAAGTGAACTTTTATGTACTTTCTTTATGCTGATATGTTAAAGTGGATTTTTTGTATTAATTTTTTTCTTAAGATTTTTAAAAGATTTTCACAAGTAACCACACTTAATAAATAAATTATTCAAAAGAGCAAATTTTAACTTTTGATTGTTGAAAAATTAATAATATAAATTGTTGAATGCTTCTTCCAATCTTTATCTTGTTTTTGGGAATTTAGTTTCTTCCACTGCTCTTAACATGGGAGATGTCGTCGGCCTCTGGCTAGCCTGGCCGAGAGGAGATGATCAATGATGGTGTTTAAGTTGGCAGGGCTTCTCTCAAGCGGTGACGAAGCCTCTCTCTTCTTTGGTGGAGGTTGGCTTTTCCCAACACATTCTCGGCCCCGTCGTCGCGTCGGACATGGAAGGCAGCGTAGGAATAGACGTTGTAGCTCCTGGGCTTCATGGATTCAAACTAGTTAGAGCAAATCCGACGTCTTTTGGCTTCTTCCTATGGCGTTTACGTAGTCTTGGGATCTCTCGGGGTTCGGATCTGGGGTTAGGAGGTTCATGGTGAAAGAGCGGCCTTCTAGTAGTGCGCTGTTGGGGTTTCGACCAGAGTTTGTGGCAACTTATTTTCTGTTGCTGAGATATTTCCTTGTTTGTGTTTTGTTTGCCTTACTATTTATATTGTTTCGTTCATGGTTTCAGATCTAATATTTTGATTCATCCTTGTGGTGGATTCCGTTGGGTTTGATCATTTGTTTGAGTAGCCTTTAGGGCTGTTTGTCTGAGTAGCTTTTAGGGCTGTTTGTGGGTGTTGTTGTCACCTGCTTGTGAGTGCTATTGTCACTCTTAATCCTTTAAGGGTCATTTGTTATGTGCAATTATTATGGTAGATTGTCAAAGTTCTTGCTATGAGAAATTAAGGTTCTTTTCCACTGTTAAGAGGCTTTTTAGCTAGGATTTAACTATAATTTTAGCAGATAGTCTGTTATTAATTTTCTTTTGAAGCTTTTGAACATTGTAAAGGCCAGATATGTGTATGTTGATCTTCTTGTAGGGAGATTTGTATTTGGACTTATCCTTTTTGCCATATAATAGAAATTACATTTACCTTTTAAAGAAAAAAAAATTGCATGCATCTATATACGCCTCTCATCACCTCCTTCTAGGTTAAATCTTCATGAATTTTTAAATTATATATTCACATACTTTCTAAAAAGTACTTAGTACAAATTGCTTGTTAGTAAATAATGAATCATTTTTATAAATATTTATGTTTAAGACAAATTAAAGTTCTCTTAATTAAAAATTATATTTTTTTTAAAACAGAAAATTGTAATTTATTTTTACTAATAATAGAAACATATACAAATATAAATAATTTAAATTTAAAAAATATTTTATTAAAATAAAAATTATTAGTAAAATTACAATATTCCATTTTCAAACTCATAATAAATTAAAGTAGGTATATTGGCGGCGATAATATCTAAAAAATTTCAAAAGTTACACTTTAATATCCAATTTTTTTTTTTTGCGGTAATAATACATAAATCTAGAATTTTTGTACAACCGTTAGTACTCACTGTTAATTGTTCGTTAAGTATTCACGTGGCACAAAAAATATTTCTTAAAAATAATAAATTAATTACTAAAATTGAAAAAGGGTAAAGAAAATGGAAAAAAAAATAAGGAAGAAGAAAAAGATGATTGTTGAATTTTATTTTCTATAGGATAATCACTTTGGCCAAATGTTGTGGAAATGGCTTTGTGATGTTGTCCAACTGTGGTTGTGTTTGCTAATGCAGTAAATATTTCTCTTGGACCATGCCAAAATTCGACTATCATTCTGATTGTTGATCCACAAATCACTCCACAAACAATTTAAAATTGAATGCAAATAAGCTAACGAATAGGATGAAAAATAGCATGAGACTAGCAATCTCGAAAGAATAAAAATCGGCTTCAAAAACCTTTGTTGTATGATAAAGATCAATTTGGAAATGAAAAGAAACTCACCATAAAATTGGATATGTCTAAGGCCTATGAATGGGTGGAGTGGAGTTTCCTTCCAATCATGATGAGAGGACATGGGTAAGAGGAAGCTTGGATTGGAAAGGTGTTTTTCTATTGTGTTCTTATCGATGTTGATTAATGGTGAAAAATGGGTTAATTTCACACTGAAAATAGCCTTTAAACACGATGACCCACTTTCTCCTTTTTTATTTCTCTTATGCTCATAGGGTTTGTCTTGCTTAATTAACATGGCAGGAAGGAGGAGGCTGATTCTGTTAGGAATGGTTAAATACATAGTAAAATTGGTCATGCACAAAGATGTTCAAAACCATTACGATTTCACTAAAGTCAACATGAGCAGGATGACTTTTGTTGTAGGCATTTAAAAATTATATTTTTGAGTCCAAATTTTTTATTTGGAGAATATAAATGTACCCAAAAAGTTTGGAGGTATTTGAAGATAATTTTGAGTCGATGTACGAGGTGATGAGTCAGCGAAGGTTGCATTGCATTGCCTGTTGAGAGACAATGCATCGCCTGTCTTATAAAAGTTACGACAGGCGATGCGTCGCCTACCAGGCGATGCGTCGCCTACCAGGCGACGCATCACCTGCATCGCATGGGCTATCCGTACAGAACCGTACAATTTCATGTTTTTTGCTCCAAAACTTATTTCAAAATGCTCTAATCTCATCGGTTAATACTAATGATGGTTCCTACACTATTTAAGGGATTCATATGAGATTGTGATGAATTGATCACTCTCCACTCTCTCTCTCTCTCTCTAAAACTCTCTCTCTAACTCATCAAGATTACTAGTTTTCTCCAAGATCTTCATCAAGAAAGCTTGACTTGTTTGAAGATCAAGCCTTATTAATCTCAATCTCATTCCACCATTGTAGTAGCTTCAAGAAATCTCTTATGGGAGGCTAGGAATAGAGATTTTTGGACAACAATTGTAATTGCGTCAAACCTTCTTATCATCTCCATTGCTTCTCACAAATGTCTATTCTTCCTCTCGATCTAATTTGTGTTTATCTTCTATTAAATCTATTGCTATATTGTAATTAATTCTCTTAAATTATAATATTATTGTTATGCTATAAGCAATACTCCCAATAGATTCACGGTGTTAAATTTTGGTAGTAATGGAGGTTGGGAATAGTGTCCTTAAAAACATTGTAGTTAACAAATGTTTTAAATGAAATAAATAATTGAATTGAATTATTATATATATAGACTATGTCCGATATTATGTTGATAATATTAAGTAAATATCAGAAAATTCCAATGTTTATCTATGTGGTCTTAATCTCATATTGGCATGAGAGGATCGAGATTAAGATAATAAACTTGAAACAGTTCGCAATAAAATAGAGTTATGGAATCTTTAGATTAATTACTGCTTGTACGGTTCGCTAGTGTTATGAATACAAGTGACCTAGATCCGGGTCACTAGTGTAATAGGACACTTTAGTGAAGGTACTTATTGACTGATGATTTAGCCAACGACACAGAGTCACTAAAATGATAAAACTTTATAAGTTTAATGCAAGAACTAAACAACCCAAATATTGGTAATAACCTACTTCCACTTCGTGTGTTTTATTGATGTATTATGAAACCTACGATCATCAAACTAGAGTTCACTGAGTTTCACAAGCTCCAAAAAAGGCTACAAAAGTCGTGTATAAAAAGCACTAGTTCTCTCTGAATACAAATTATTGCGTCCCCCTTTGAATGAGTCTCATGAATCCTATTTATAGGCTCAAGGATGCACATATGGGCCAATGGGCCCTGTCTAATTTTGTTACAAGCATATTTGAATAATAACAGAAATCATAATCTTTACACATAAATAGGGTCAAATATCTTTAAAATATTTGCCTTATAAATGTTTTTGAACTCAGGTGTCGTTACTACGACCAGACCTGGTCGCATATGCCAGCACCTCTTCTGCCGTACTGTTCAGAATCTTTCTTGAATCCATCGAGTAGCTTATACTCTGGTCGCTGGTCAACCTGAATGTAATCACTAAATAGTCACGTGCAACCCATGTGCTCACTGATTTTGCCACGTCAGCAAGTAAGTATTTTTCAGGGTAAACATTTGCTCCCCAAGTTTATTTTAATGCGATCAGCATTTAATAAACCTACTCGATTAGCAATCCATCTGACACGTCACATCTATCAGTACTTTTTTGAAAAAGCAAGTAATTATGACTTTTATAGTTTCCCAAAAATGTTTTGACGGTTACAACAATTCCCGACACATCGAAACCCTACTTCCATCATTACCTATTATTATTGCCCCGAGTAGTATAAATATAATCCCCCTTTACATTTTTCATTTCTTTACCCGAACCTTCTCTCTCATCAAAAACTCAGAAAAACCTTCAAGAAAACTCAGAGACTTTAGTGTAATTCGAGACGTCTTCGAGATACTCCGAGCCAAAATTTTGTGATTTCTCCTACAATCCATACTCCAAGTAAGTTTTCGAATCCATCCTCTTATTTTTGTAGAAATTTTCGTATATTCTGGTCTTGATTCACGAGTTTCCGTAATTGGGTTTCTACTGTTCTTGAGAAATTTCTTGGGTAACCAGGTTTAGGCTAACATACATAGAATAAGTATGCTAGAATAGAGATTTTAGGCAATCTAAAATACTATACAATGCGTAAAAAGCAACGTGGGGTATAGGTTCACTGATTTTGGGCCCAAAATCGAATTCGATTTTGAGTATTTCGAAAAAACTAGGTTTTTCCTGCCTGTGTTTCAGAGTTGAAAAGTTTTTCTGAAAAAACTTTTTACATTCACTTTTTAATCTGTTTTCCCAACTTTTTGCATGTTTTTTTATGTTTTTATCAAGAATTTGCTGGTCGTATAAAAGCCCAACTCTTATACATGAGCAACATTATCCTTGCTTTTCTCTTTCTTTTATCTATTGGTCGCAGATTCTCACTTCCCCCTTTGCTCATCTCAGATATTCATGCATGATCCCTGAGGTGGTGTGTAATGCCCTACCTCCTTAGAGTCGTTACTAAGTGAGTTTAAAACGTGCAATTAACTCGCTAATCGAGGTTTTAGGTTAAAAGTGAAGCTAAACTATAATAAAAAAAAACACATAATTTGAAAATGTATTCATTTATTGAAAATTATAAAGTGTTACACATTTGGGATCCCAAAATACTGTTTAGAAATATCTACAACTCAAAATATAATTAAAGTCGACTAAACGACAAAATTAGGTTTAACACAAACATCTCCCAAAAATACTTTTGGTCGTGGCAGCCAGGCAGGCCAACACATGTACACATCGCTTCACGCTATCCGTACTCATGGTTGGTCGACCTTCCTCTTGCCCTTACCTGCACCATAGAGCACCCGTGAGCCGAAGCCCAGCAAGAAAACTCCACACAAGCAAACAACATATGCATAGCTACCAATTAGCATACAATAAAACTGCCAACAGGCTAAACACATACGACCATGCCGTCCCGGGCACTTTCCCAGGCCCTGGGTTCGCAGTCTATACCGTGAGGATATCCCAGGTATCCAATAGGGATCTCACCCTGGAAACTCCCACTCCACATGCTTAACGCTACTCCTGGCCCCTTGCCATTCTTGGCCTTTGCCGTTCCCGGCCCTCGCCGTTCTCGGCCTTCACCATTCCCGACTCTTGCTGTTCATTCACAAATATGCACACGTAGCATAATTTAAATACTTAAACACATATAAACATAATTAATGGGGCTACGCCCAGCATCACAATCACATAGGGTTGTGCCCTGCATTACAAACTATAGGGCCACGCCCTGCTCTATGGGTACAACATTTTTCTTACCTGTGTCCCGAGCTTTCCGAGCACCGATATCCCGAGCACAGTCCCCTAGTCCGAGCCTTGCTGAAAACCTAGTCATAACGCATCAACAACATCCATCCATCAAGTTCTAATCCATTAAATAACTTTGGGTTATAATTCTAGTCTCCGAGACCTTGAATTCTATCAATCCAGGTGATAAAATCCATCCCGAGCCTTAACTTTCGGATTCCCGAGCCTAAAACCTTCTTGGGGTTCAAAAACCCACTAAGCTAGGGGAGGCCCTTGCCAAAGAGGCTGCTCGGATTGAGGGTGAGCGTGAGGAGGCTGCCCGGGTTCGGGCTCAACATTAGGAAACTTTGTCTAGGAAGGACGCCGAACATAAGAAGTCGATGGACAACCTGGAGGCGGAACTACGTCGTGTCCGTGGCTTAGAGGCTTCGATCAAAGCCCTTCTAGAGGCAGCTGAGGCCCAAATTCTCTAGGAGCACGAGAAGAAGGCAAACCTTGAGTCCCGAAGCCAGGCTTTGGAGGGCATGGTTCGGCTGGAGATGAAGTGAAGCGAGGAGGCTCGCCAGGAGAAGGAGCAAGCTGAGGAGATGTTGGCAGTCACTTTTGACGAGGCCATTTACATGGCCTGGCTCCAAGACAAGAACATGAATCTCCTCCTCTATCCGGATCCAGCTGCAAAGAGGGCTGAATTCGAAGCCAAGGAGAAAGCTGATGCGGCGGTCCTAGCTGGGGATGAACAGGGTGAGAATGCTCCAGATGTCCCGGATCAGAACAAAGCCTAGGCCTAGGCCTCTGTATTTTAGTTAGAGCTTCCTTTCTGTTTTTGTAGTTGTATTATATTTATGGACGCGGATGTGTCCATGAAAATTTTATCATCCGTATTTATATATTGATTTTTCTCTACATAATGGTTTCCACTTTATAATCGTTTATTTTTTATAAAAATTCACTAAAGGGGTGTTTGTTTTGAGTAGTTAAGTGACCTTGGAAAGTGTAGAGAGGCTTAGGATGGATGTAATATTAAACTTAAGTGTATAAAATGCTTTACTTTACCATTAAAATACATGTGGGGCCCACAAAAATTATTAACTTTACCCCCTAAAAATTTAAACCAAACATGGGAAGTGTTTCAGATTCCTGTTGATGGTGAAAACTTGTCAACGATGTTAGGTCGGGAAACTCAAAGGTAAGTATGGAGATAGCTAGATATGAACTTAGAATAGACTTAAGGAAAAATAAACACAGATCAACAATGGAGTCAACATTCGTATATTGCTTAATAGCCTGAGTATACAATGAAGTTTCAAACCCCTATGCTAGAGGGGAGAAGACCAATTTATAGAGGAGCTCTAATTTCTCCTGATATATATTGTGGTCCCAAGGGACAAGATTGTACATAGGTACATTGTCAGGGTAGTGGCACAAGACGTTGTGGTGTAGGAGGTTGTGGTGTCGGCCCTGGTACATGGTCAGAGGTGTGCAGGTAGTGTGTCCACCCTTCGTACTAACTTGTATTATCACTACCTATCTAATACGGATGTCAGAGTCATGCTTCTGTGTTCCTCAGGGTCGTACAGCCGGTTCCCGTATGCGTACGTTGTACCTGAAGGTTGCTCTTGTATACCCAAGGTATAACCTTGCTCCAAGCCCCTTTATATTCTGCTAAGTATAAGACGACTTGTAGCCTTGATTAAGATATATATATATATGGAGGTCGCACCTCACTGGTGAAACCTTCCTTAGAAAATAGAGAAGGGCCCCATCAGCGGGGCATATGCTTATATCAAAGGGGTGTGGGAGATAAGGCCTTTGCAAGCTAGTCTGTAAGGGCGAGATGTGAGACGTCTCGCTGCGTGGCATCACGAGATGGTTGGGAGATGGCTGAGGCGTCTCTGTAACGACCCAAATTCACTAATAAGGCTTAAGGGCCCTGATTAGTGTTCCGGGAGGGCATAACTGGATTATATGTGATTTAATGATTAAAATCATGTTATATGATTATTTGAATGTTTGTGGTGCATGACTGTGTATTAGTATGCATGTAGGCCCTGATTAGGTTAGAAGGACATATTCGTAATTTTAGCCCACTGAGGGCATAAATGTAAATAACTGTAATCAATTGTTGAGACCACATTATTATGTGGATATATTTGTAATCTGTGACTCGTGGTGATCCTAGTGAACAGTTCAGCGAAAAAGTCATGGCAGGGATTTATACCCGTCTCGGGGCGAGCTTGGGGGTATTTATGGGAATTCAGAGGATATATTGGAGTCTATATTGATATTGAGGAATATAATTGGTGATTAGTTAGGTTTCGGGAAGTAAGCGCTAAATATTAGAGACATTCGATGAATTAGCGGGAATTTGGTGAAATGACCTAAATGCCCCTAGGTTGACTTAAAGGCTTAGGAATAAAGGGAGGGAAAATTGGTCATTTGGCTTATAAGGGATAAGTATTATTAGGCTTTAAACCTTACCGGAATATGTAGAAGGTTTTAGAAGTCTGAAGGAAAGAAAAGAAAAGGAAAAAAAAAAGAAGGGGAAGTAGGAGTCTATCTTTCTCTCTCTCGTTGGAGGTTTCTTGAGGCTAGGGTCCTTGGCTTGGCTTGAGGAGTTAGCAAGAGCAGTCCATCCATTTGAGGTAAGGTTTAAGGTTGCTTTTCAGTTTCTGGTTCTTAATGTAAACATGGATTTTGACCTGAGTTTTGGTGGGAATTCTAGGGAGTTGAGGCTGAGGCTTTGAGGAGTGAAAGCTAAGGAAGAGTGGAGGATAGCCTAAGGTTGAACTTCTCTGTTCAAGGTAAGAAGCTCTGATCTTGGTCACTTGAATTCTGTGGTTTTAGTTGTTTTTCCTGTTGAGCTTTTGGGCTCTAGGTTCAGCTATGGTGAATTCCTTGATTTAGGGTGCATGTGTTTGAGTTTTGTGTGGTTGGGACTTATGGGATGAGTTGAGGATGTGGGGAGGCTTGTTTTGAAGTTTGGTTGAGGTTTGATTGAGTTTTGGGAAGGTTTTGCTCGAGGAAATTCGAAGAGAAGAAAACTGGGTAGTGTCTGGCTGTGACTAGCGCTGTAGCGCCCTAAGTCTAGCGCTAAATGACTTGATTAGCAAGGCTTGGGCGTCTGGGAGTTTGAAGGTGCTACAGTGCTAGGCTTGGGCGCTACAGTGATTAGCAACGCTAGCCTTAGGGCGCTACAGTGCTAGGCTTGGGCGTCTGGGAGTTTGAAGGCTCTGTTTGTAGCGCTGTAGCACCCACTTTAGGGCGTTGTAGCGCTACCCTGTTCCCAGAAAGGGTTTTTGGGTTATTTCTTAGGGTTTTTTCCCGGGGGCTTGGGGTTTGATTCCACCACCCTGTTTGGTGGAATAAGGCTTCCCGAGGGCTCGGGATTGGTCCCAAGGCTAGGTTTTGGATTTGAGGTTTGATGATGATTTTGATCTATGGCTGTGACTAGGTGTACGCTAGGGCTCAGATGAGATCGTGCTTGAGGATCAAATTGAACAAAGCTAGCGAAATCTAGAGGTAAGAAAACTACACCTGGTTATGTGTTTGTGATGGGACTAAGAGCTCCCTATATCTGTATGATGTCATAGATGGTATTATGCCATGGGACATGAGATAAAGGACCGAAGGATGCCGTGAATAATACGTGCGCACAGGGCGCGGCTCGACCACTGGTAGCTGAGGACAGCTTAATATTCACTGAGCTCAGTTTAAGCGGGCTGGAGTCAGTGGGATAAATAGAGGGTGCGGCCTAAGGGCGTTAACCCTAGTTATCGTATGTGAATTGATTAATGATATGAGATGATGTACTGGGTATGCTGAATACTTGAACAACATGAATGTCTGAACTGTTGAGTATATGCTTATACTGTATGAGTTATCTATTTGCTTGCTTAATGATTATGCTCTGCTATTGTGTTTTCTTGCTGGGCCTTGGTTCATGGGTGCTATGTGGTGCAGGTAAAGGCAAAGGAAAGTTGGACCAATCCTGAGATGGAGAGCTGCGGGGTTCAATGTAGATAGTCAGCTGATTGGCCACCACGGCCGAGGAGTGATACAGGACGAGAAAAGCTTAATTGTCTGTTTTGCCTTAGAATGGCTAATAAATGTATTTTAGGCCTAAAATTTTGTAGACTGTCTTTTAACCTTACTACTTTTGGGATCCCATGTAAAGAAAATGTTTGTTTATAAGAAATGAAGCTTTTGAGGCCAAAATCTTTTAACCCTAGTTCAACTGTAGTTTCAGTGACACGTTTCAAAATAAATGACTTGATTAGCAAGTCTTGCACCTTTATAAACACACAGTGTAATGGTCTTGGCTATCCAGGGCGTTACAGTCTCGCTATGTGGCCTTGCAAGGTGGCTGAGGCATCTCGCTACGTGGCCTCGCGAGATGGTTGGGAGATGGCCGAGGCATCTCGTTGTGTGGCCTCGCGAGATGGCTGAGAGATGGCCGAGGCATCTCGCTGTGTGGCCTCACAAGATGGCAGAGAGATGGCCAAGGCATCTTGCTGCGTGGCCTCGTGAGATGGTCGAGGCATCTCGTTGCGTGGCCTCGCGAGATGGTTGAGAGATGCACAACTCTCTCACGCCACGGGACTCCTCGTACAATAGGCCCTCGCGCAACACCCTCGTGTCACGGGGCCCCTCGCGCCTCTCCGTGGGCCTCGCATAGCGAGGGGGATGTTCCCAGGGACTCGTATGTGGGGCCTTAGGCACGCGCAAGGGACTTGTCGAGGTTACTTCGTGTGGATACATCCCCATACACAGGCCCTTCAAGGGTAAACTTTTCTTTAGATATTCTTTGGGAAATTATTCCACAGGCCCTTATGCACCTATTCGAGGCTGTTGATGTCACCGCAACATCAAGGAGGTCCCTACATGCATCGAGCCTCGCTATGTGAGGCTGCCCTCCTTGGCCATGCACGGCCTTCCGTCGCCGCGACATCAAGGGAGCCCTTCCATGCATCGGGCCTCGCTATGCGAGGTTGCCCTCCTTGGTCATGCGCGACCTTCTACATACCGCGACATCAAGGGAGCCTATCCATGTGCCTAGCCTCGCTATGTGAGCCCCTATACGTATGTGAGGCCCTCTTCTTGAGTGCCTTGCTTCTTCAGCGAATTTCCCACACTCACATCACCCTTGAGGATCTCGCGACATGGTAGTGTTTCTTAGACTATGGTCTTGTGAGACCCATAGGTGCGACCCCAATGGACTGAATAAGTGACCCTTATCCATTTATTTCAATAAAGGACCGACCCTTTTTTCCTTGGTGGATTTTTGGCATCCACACTTGCCCTCCAGTCTATGAGGAGGTCTTTAGGCGTTCTTGTAGACTTATTATGATGTTTGTACTTATTTTTCATGAGTGCGATACTAGCATTATTCTCGGAGGCCTATAAAGCGGCGAAGGATGTCATTCAGCACCGTTGGGCGATGAAGACCTTGCTATGCGAGATGGTCTCGCACAGCGGGACCCTCTCAGAGGGTGAGGCTTGCCTCCTTTTCTTCGCGCTTCATCCGTTAACATCCCGGGGCCTTCATCGACCTTCCTTCCAAGGATAAGGCTTATATGAGGCTTAGGGGCACGTTAACCATTTAGACAAGAGTGTTTGGAAGCACTTGGCGATAGTTGGTCTCGCTATGCGAGCGCCCTCCCGCTGTGCGAGGCCTCTTAACCTTCTTTTGTGTTTCTGTGACTTCATTCTTCATTTATGTCTGAAGGTGGAATTTATACAGATGTCCAATAAATGAATGGAGCCCGATTGACTTGTAAAGTCGAGGGTAGTCTTGCCGAGGGAGGGTGCCCTAGCTATGCGAGATCCTCTTGTAAGGTGTAAGGTGTCTCGCCGCCTTGTTTTCCTTAGTATAGGACTTTGACAAGCCATTTTTTTGTGAGGGATCCTCGCAAGTCCTCATGGTCACTAGCTTTATTTTGAAAAGGGTTCCCCTTAGGACTCCTCTACTGCATGCGATTCGTGTCCGTTGGTGCACCTTGATTACTCGTAAGGATATGTTGACCCTTTGGGTTCTCGCTATCCTTTTATATATCTTTGCGCGCGCATTTTATTTTGTGTGAGAAATGTCCTTCTCATCGTTATGCATAGTACTATTTTTGCAAGCGTCTTCTTTGAGACCGTTTTTGGAAGAGTCTTCCGTGAGACCCTTTTCACAAGCGTCTTCTTCGAGACCCTTTTCGCAAGCGTCTTCTTTGAGACCCTTTTCATAAGCGTCTTCTTTGAGACCCTTTTCATAAGCATCTTCTTTGAGACCCTTTTCATAAGCATCTTCTTTGAGACCCTTTTATGGTTTTTGAGGTGATCTTTCCTCGAGTCGAGACCCTTGTAGGGAGATGGTCCTTGTGAAACCTTGCAAACACCTATTTTCAAGGCCCCTTTTCCCTTAGTAAGGCGACTTAGTTGATCTAGACTTAGGGATCTCTTGGGGTTCCCCTTTCATCTTCAGTGACGTGGTCCCTTTACAGGATGGGTTTGTTCGTGACGAGGTCACTTTTCAGGGACCTTTTGACTTTTTCGAATTCTATAAGGATAGCTAGTCCTTATAGATTCAAATGTTGTCTCATAAGGTTCACTGCTATCACATATGTGTATTATAAATACTTTTATACATATGTATGTCGCAAGACAAGATGTCTGTTTCACACTTGGCCAAGCACCTATTAAGGCTCGTGAGGCTAGGCGCCTTCTTTGAATCTTTATGGGGGCCAATTGCGATGATTTGATGAATCCTACTAGCTTCTTCTTTGAGGCCTTTTTGTAGTCCTCTTCCAATTTTCAACTTGATTAGCAACTCCTCTATCATGACGTTCTCTTTTACACAAAATCTTCAGACGTATTGGACGAAGGGTGATTAGAGGAAGGTTCGCTTTCCTCCACATGCAAGTTCTTATGGCCCTCTTCCACACGTATATACTTTTGTGCTCTTTCGAAGAAGTAATCTAAGTTTTTAACTTCTCTCTTGAGCATGTTACCCCATAACCTGCTTCCTGGTCAAACTCCAGCCGTCATAGCCATCTTGAGCTCCTCTCTAGTTAAACATTCCAACTTTGTTGCTTCCATATTGAACCTATGGATATAGCTCTTCAAACTTTCATCCTTTCCTTGTTTTATGTTAGCGAAGCTAGTAATTGGCAGAACATAATCACAGACTGCACGGTGTTGTTGAATAAATTCATCAGAGAATTGCTGCCACGAGTTGATGGTTCCCGGTTTTAACCTCTTGAACAACTTGTACGCAACTCCTTTAAGTGTAATGACAAAGCAATGGCACTTTTATCTACTATTGACCCCCCTTAACCTCATCAAGTTATTGAAGGAGTCTAAGTGATACTTTGGATCTGTAGTGCCCTCGTACGGAGCCATGCGAGGCTCTCTGAAGCTGGCGGGGAGTTGCTCAACCTGGATCTCCCGTGTGAAGGGTGAATCATGGTCAAATTCTTCATCATCTCTGTGCCCCCCAGGTGCAGTGATAATCTTTCCTTGAGGGCTTCGCATTTCGGTGTCTAGTTCCTTCTTCTTTCCTCTTAAGGAATCTTGCAGGTTCTCAAACTGAACCCTTGCTTTGGTTGTGTCCTTCGGGGGAGCAGCAGGGGGTGTGGTTTTTACCCCAGACCCTCTCTCATTAAACTTCCCCCTTAAGTTAGGTGAGGCTTTTGTGGGGTTAATCTTGGGTCCGCACCTCTCGTAGGTGGGTTTCGCGCCAGGCTTCGCCACTGGTGTATAATATTCCCCGTGTTCTGAGTGAGAGGTATAACAGGTGGAGAGCCGCGTTTTGTCACCGTCCATGGGTATGGTGGTTTCTCTTTGCGCATGCTTTTCTCTCCTATGCTGGGGAAGGGGTATGTTTGACCTTCCTTGCAGCAGGTCATTCAACGCCTCCTACATGTTCTCAATTGCGGCTTCCAGCCTTCTATTTTTTATGTGCAACTCCTGTATCTCATTCTCATAAAAGCAAGCCCTGGAGCTGGGACTTATAGAGTGTAGCCGCAAACTATTGTCAGGCCTGTGCAAAGAGGAGCATGGGTCCCGCTAGCCGGAGTGTGGTACAATCGGTGGTTGAGGAGGAGGGTACGTACTCAGGCCACCCACACAGGTCGTATATGGTTCGCAACGACCTCCCCTAGGTTGGACTGCTGGGAGTGTTGCTTCCTTCTCCTCTCCAGGGGTTGAATGTTTCGCCGGCATGTCTCCATTCTCAGGTGGCGGAGGGTCTCTTTTGGAGGCTTTTGGTTGGCCTCCGTCAAGGTGGATCTCAGCATCCTGAGATCCCCGTAGGCGTTTTGAACACCTTGGAATTTTTTCATGTCAAAGTTGATGGAAGAACGATGGCTTGATAGTCTTTGTTCCCACAAACGACGCCAAACTGTTGACGGTGAAAACTCATCAACGATGTTAGGTCGGGAAAATCAAAGGTAAGTATGGAGATAGCTAGATATGAACTTAGAATAGACTTAAGGAAAAATAAACACAGATCAACAATGGAGTTAACATTCGTATATTGCTTAATAGCCTGGGTATACAATGAATTTTCAAACCCCTATGCTGGAGGAGAGAAGACCAATTTATAGAGGAGCTCTAATTGCTCCTGATATATATTGTGGTTACAAAGGACAAAATTGTACATAGGTACATTGTCAGGGTCGTGGCGCAAGACGTTGTGGTGCAGGAGGTTGTGGTGTCGGCCCTGGTACATGGTCAGAGGTGTGCAGGTAGTGCGCCTACCCTTCGTACTAACTTTTACTATCACTACCTGTCTAATATGGATGTCAGAGTCACGCTTCTGTGTTCCTCAGGGTCGTACAGCTGGTTCCCGTATGCGTACGTTGTACCTGAAGGTTGCTCTTGTATACCCAAGGTATACCCTTGCTCCAAGTCCCTTTATATTTTTCTAAGTAGAAGACGACTTGTAGCCTTGATTAAGATATATATATAGAGGTCGCACCCCGCTGGTGCAACCTTCCTTAGAAAATAGAGAAGGGCCTCATTAGCGGGGCATATGCTTATATCAAAGGGGCATGGGAGATAAGGCCTTTGCAAGCTGGTCTGTAAGGGCGAGATGTGAAACGTCTCACTGCGTGGCATTGCGAGATGGTTGGGAGGTGGCCGAGGCTTCTCGCTGCATGTCCTCGCGAGATGGCTGAGAAATGGCCGGGGCGTCTCGCTGCGTGGCCTCATGAGATGGTTGAGAGATGGCCGAGGCATCTCGCTGCGTGGCCTCGCAAGATGGCCGAGGCATCTCGCTGCGTGGCCTCGCAAGATGGCCGAGGCATCTTGCTGCGTGGCCTCACGAGATGGTTGAGAGACGGCCGAGGCATCTCGCTGCGTGACCTCGTGAGATAGTTGAGAGATGCACAACTCTCTCACGCCATGGGACCCCTCGCACAATAGGCCCTCGCGCAATGCCCTCGCATCATGGGGCCCCTCGCGCCTCTCTGTGGGCCTCGCATAGTGAGGGGGACGTTCCCAGGGACTCGTATGTGGGTCCAAGGGACTTGTCGAGGTGACTTCGTGTGGATACATCCCCATACACAGGCCCTTCAAGGGTAAACTTTTCTTTAAATATTCTTTGGGAAATTATTCCACAGGCCCTTATGCACCTATTCAAGGCTGTTGATGTTTCCGTGACATCAAGGATGTCCCTCCATGCATCGAGCCTCGCTATGCGAGGTTTCCCTCCTTGGCCATGCACGACCTTCCGTCGTC